>NC_081518.1:293179-363179 GCF_030273125.1 Centropristis striata
GCAGTACAGTGTGTATGTGCTAACAGGCTAACAGTTAGCTCTGTAGCAGTACAGTGTGTATGTGCTAACAGGCTAACAGTTAGCTCTGTAGCAGTACAGTGTGTATGTGCTAACAGGCTAACAGTTAGCTCTGTAGCAGTACAGTGTGTATGTGCTAACAGGCTAACAGTTAGCTCTGTAGCAGTACAGTGTGTATGTGTTGCTGCTGCAGGAGGCGTTGAGTCTATTGGGCCACTATTAGAGTTGCTCGATTCTGATTCCAGGATCAGAAATTGCTCCGATACTGGTGAAAATATTGGCATCAGTATCATCGAGTACTGGAGTCTGATACCACGTCATTTATTAAATTAGAAATCTATTTACTGGTGCGCTCCGTTGAGCTAATATTGTGGCACTTTAATTTAAATATATTCCTAGATTTATGTATTTAAGTTGCTGTTGCACTACTATTTTATTTAAAAATAAATGTAAAAATAAATGGCTTGAATGTGCTCTATTTATTCATGTTTTACGAAGGGTTTAACCACAGTGATAATCATATCACAGTCCTGCAGGTGTAATGATAGATTTTTTTATAACATCCTGGTATCTGATCGGTATCAGCCGATACTTACAGCATCAGTATCAGGATCAGGATCAGTATCAGGATCAGGATCAGGATCAGGATCAGGATCAGTATCAGTATCAGTATCAGTATCAGTATCAGCATCAGCATCAGCATCAGCATCAGCATCAGCATCAGCATCAGGATCAGGATCAGGATCAGGATCAGTATCAGTATCAGTATCAGTATCAGTATCAGCATCAGCATCAGCATCAGCATCAGCATCAGCATCAGCATCAGCATCAGCATCAGCATCAGGATCAGGATCAGGATCAGGAGGGAACAAATGGTATCTGAACATCTCTAGTCACTATAAGATGTGAATTTGTCCGTTTGTGGTTCTGGTCTGTCGGTTGATCAACTGAAGCTGTTTCAGGGAGATTTTTGCTCTTTTTACATGTTTTTTCTCACTGTGGCCTTGAATTTCACAGCAATATAACGTTCTATTGAATCAGCACAATCATGGCTAGAAAATGGAACAAAAAAAGGTCCTTTTTTCTGGCATTTTCATAATTATAACCTCTCCTTGCAACCTGTCCTGACCTCTCCTCTCTGCTCTGTGTAAACAGGCTTCATAGTGTTGCTGAGGAGCATCATTTAATGTTTTTAACAGGATCTAGATACAACCTTTTATTTTTGGCAACGTTTTTAATGAGACATGTTGAATAAAATGTGATTTCAAGCTTCGTTTTTGGTTTCTTCTTCTAACAGAAACTTTCAAAACCTATGATCTGTTCGAGGACTGTTGGAATATTCAAATTCCTGCGATAATGCCTATTTTTACAGTTTCTTTCTGAGATAAACCGTGTTTTTGTGGTGATCTCTTAAAGAAAACGGCCTGCAGCTCAGCTGAACTAGCCAACATCACAGTTTATCTGAGGAGGTCAGAGTAGTTTATAGTTTAGAGATCTAAACCTTTCCTCCATTAATCCATGTTTGCATCTGTGTGCTGATGTGGTTTGTCGTTTGTGGGTGTCGTCTCTGGTTCCTCCAGGTGATCCTCAGGTGATCTGTCCTCTAACTGCACGAACTACATTTATGGTTGAAATTGAGTTATAAGTTTAAAAAAAAAAAAAAAAAAAAAAAAACTCCTTGATGTCTGTTTTATCTTGTGACAAAGTTTAAAAGTTCAATTTTGCTTAATTTCAGAGAAATAATGGAACTGTTCAGAGATGAAACTGTTCAGAGATGGAACTGTTCAGAGATGAAACTGTTCAGAGATGAAGCTGCTCACTAAAAGGTCTGTGGATCACCTTGAGAAGCGGGTCATGGTTTCTGGAAAGAGACATTAATGACTCTTGAGGTTTTAAATGTATTTTAAGTGTTAGAGTGTCATTTAGTTCCATGAAAGTCAAGAGAAGGCCGCAGAGATCTCCAACACTCACAGACTCACACTAAAACTATCCTGATTAATAAATAACTACAGGTTAGAGCAAATTTAATATTTTTGATTTGGGAGAAACTGTCCCTTTAACCCTGCAGAGACTTGGGAGGTTCAGTCAGTTTTTTAATAATTTTCATTCTGCCACTTTACTAATGTTTCCCATGACACGTTGGTATTATTTCTTTCAGCACGACCTATATGACCTGATAGCTATTCTTTTTTACTTAAATTTACTGGATCAACATTTTAAACCCAAAAGAAACCCAAAAAACATTAAATTGGATATCTAAAATGTTGTTTTTTAACTTTCAAAACATAATCACGCTCAATTATATATATAATACATATATAATAGTGTTTTTCAGCTGCTTTTGGACAAACTATACCACCATTGGCCTATTTTATTTCATAGGCTATTTTTAATTAAGATATTTTTTATTTAAATGTCACTTTATGGAGCTTTGATTTTAAAAAAGGTTCTCTAACTACTTGTGACATGTCAGATTTGACTTTGACTGAACATTTGCTCTCACTTTGTGATAAAAATATCAGGATATATATCGTATATCCATATTCAGCATATAAACATCAGTATATGACTGTTGGTCCATATCGGCCAGCTTTACTATGACTCAATACACAAGATGTCTCTTTATAAAGCTTGTAATCACGTTCTGCCTGGAGGTTTTCTGTCCTCGTTCTGTGTGTAAATGTGGGCTGACAGACGTTAGAAACTTTAGATGAGCTTGATGAAACATCCAGCAGGAATGTGGAGCAGTGAAGCTGCTGATTTGTGCCAGGATGCATAAAGAAATGACCCACATTGAGAAATTACAGTCTCGTAAACGGTTCATTATTTACAGCTGCTGCTGATGGCATTATGTAACACTTGACTTTAGTCCTCCGCTGATTGATATGTTGTTGTTGTTGTTGTTGTTGTTGTTTTGGGTTCATAGATCTGCTGTGTTTATTTTTATAGATTTACATGGACGCAGACCGACTCATAAAGTTCACATCAACATGCTCGCACATTAATATACCAACAAATATCTGACAGTTCAGGGTTTTCAAAATCAAATAAATAAATCAATCAAATCAAAATCAAACAAAATGACTTTACTTATCCCCGAGGGTAAATCCAGTGAGTCTGTTATCTCTATTAGAATGAGACAGCCTGATCATTCTACATAAAACGACCAAAAAAAGATGTAAAGTGACCCAAAAAGACGTAATATGACCAAAAAAAGAAGTAGAATAACCCCAAAAATATGTAAAATTACCCGAAAAGATGTAAAATGACCCAAAAAGATGTAAGATTACCACCCTAAAATTACCCTTTTATCAGATCCCTATATTCAGATTCCTGTCCATTCCTGATACACGCCACAATAGCAGTGTCGTCAGTACTTCTGGATGTGGCAGGACTCAGAGTTGTATTTGAAGTCTGCTGTGTACAGTGTGAACAGGAGTGGAGCCAGAACAGTGCCTTGTGGAGCCCCTGTACAGTGTGAACAGGAGTGGAGCCAGAACAGTGCCTTGTGGAGCTCCTGTACAGTGTGAACAGGAGTGGAGCCAGAACAGAGCCTTGTGGAGCCCCTGTACAGTGTGAACAGGAATGGAGCCAGAACAGTGCCTTGTGGAGCTCCTGTACAGTGTGAACAGGAGTGGAGCCAGAACAGAGCCTTGTGGAGCCCCTGTACAGTGTGAACAGGAGTGGAGCCAGAACAGTGCCTTGTGGAGCCCCTGTGCTGCTCATTAATGTCCCAGAAACACAGTTCAACCTGACGTACTGTGGTCTTCCTGTCAGGTGATCTGTGATCCAGGAGATGAAGATCCTCTCCATCTCTGTCAGCTGGTTTCTGACTGTGTTGGGTTGATGGTGCTGATTAAAGGGTGTAGCTGAGCACCAGAGCTGTTTCAGGCACCACCTGAGCCGAATTAATGTAAAATCAATGTGGAGAGCACCAGAACCAACTAAATGACTTTTCCAGATCTAATGTTTGTACACTCTAAAAACAACTGTTGTTTTATGGTAAAAACCAGCAGAACTTTACCGTAATAAATACGGTGCAACTTTTTCTAATATTACGGTAAAATGATATTAGCACTATTGATTTCACATTTAAGATTGACATTTTATTCCATATTTTACCGTAAAAAAAAAAGTTTTTCCATCAAAAGAAACGCTGTTCTGCCATATAATTGACAAGAAAATACTTTATAAATGCTGTTGCTGACGTTGATGTTACTGAAGAGGAGTGATGCTCTGCTAATCATGTGATCTCTGAGCTCCTCTGTTGAGATGAGAGAGCTGGTCCATTACACAGCTGATGATAATCCTGCAGCACTGCTGCTCACTACTATGAGAGAGAGAGAGAGAGAGTCAGCAGTAGGTCACCGTACACTACTACACTCTACTGTAATCTACTGTAATCTACTAAAAATATCTACAAAAATATGTAAAATTACCCAAAAAGATGTAAAATTACCAAAAAAATATGTAGTTAACAATACATCTACTGATGCACAGCCTGGACACATCATCAGGGTTGGATCCTAGACTCACTGGGTGTTTCAGGTCTGATCCAGGTGACCTGATCCAGGTGACCAGGTCTGGGCCTGTCAGAGTGGCCTGCTCCACCCACTACAACCACTGCTCTCCCCTTTTAACCAGAGCCATCTGGAGGCTTTCTCTGCTGCCTCCACATTTTTGCCTATGGCCCTTCTACGGTTACACCCGTTATGCCTAGTGTGCCGTAGGCTTTGCTCAGGGAGTGGCTGGCAAACCCCCGACAGCCCACCTCCACTGGCATACACCTGGTCATACACCTGGTCATCCACCTGGTCATACACCTGGTCATACACCTGGTCATCCACCTGGTCATACACCTGGTCATCCACCTGGTCATACACCTGGTCATACACCCGTTCCTCCGACAATCCTCCACCAGCTCCTGGTACTTCTCCCTATAAAATTAACATAAAATATGTACAATTACCCCCAAAAATATGTGTTGAGTGTTGATATGAGACTTTCTTAACCTATGACCCCTTTAAGTTCAAATGTCAATGATAATGCCAGTTTTTACAGTTTCTTTCTACAATAAACAGCATATTTTTTTTAGCAATCTTTTAAATAAAACATGCATTTTAAGGGTTTAGAGGGTTAATGTGATGAAGAAGTGAAATCAGTATACTATATAAACTCAACTGTACATGTTGTAATAAATAATAATATATTTTATTTAAAGAGCGCTTTACATGGTACTCAAAGACGCTTAACAGTCTTAATAGTGGTTCTGCTGAATTAAACTGTTTATGGTTGTCTTGTATTAAACATATTAAGCCATACAGAACATATGTCATGTCCCACCCCCAAAAAATAAGCAGATGGATGGATTAAAGAGATGCATACATTTTTTAAAAAGTACATCTAGAAAGGGTTAGCTGCAGCAAATCCAGATAATGCCGTACATAACATAACATATTATATATATATATATATATATATATATTCTCTGTAAGCTAAAATAAGACTTTATTTATTAATCCCGCAGTGGAGAAATTCAGTCATTACAGCAGCTCTACATAGAGAAGTTACAAAGATCTATAACCTATAAAAATAACAAAATAAGACAGTTTACATACACATTGTGGTATGATTTGGTATTGCACATAGATTGTTGCATGGGACAATTCATCAAAAGTGTGTGTGTGTGTGTGTGTGTGTGTGTGTGTGTGTGTGTTGGTTGGTGGGTTGGTTGGTTGGTTGGTTGGTAGGTTGGTGGGTTGGTGGGTTGGTTGGTTGGTGGGTTGGTTGGTTGGTGGGTTGGTTGGTTGGTTGGTGGATTGGTTGGTTGGTGGGTTGGTGGGTGGGTTGGTTGGTTGCTAGGTTGGTTGGTTGGTGGGTTGGTTGGTTGGTTGGTTGGTTGATTGGTGTGTTGGTAGGTTGGGTGGTTGGTTGGTGGGTGGGTTGGTGGGTTGGTTGGTTGGTTGGTTGATTGGTGTGTTGGTAGGTTGGTTGGTTGGTTGGTTGGTTGGTAAGTTGGTGGGTGGGTTGGTGGGTTGGTTGGTTGGTTGGTTGATTGGTGTGTTGGTAGGTTGGTGGGTTGGTTGGTTGGTTGGTAGGTTGGTGGGTGGGTTGGTGGGTTGGTTGGTTGGTTGGTTGATTGGTGTTAGTGACGTCAGTGAAAACCTTCTGCTGCTCTGAGTCATCAACCATCATCTGGACAAAAAGACAACACAATGTCTTTAGTGCAAGTCTCTTCAAGTTCATATTTATCACAATTTTAAGGTTTGTTTTGGTTTCTTTTTCCAAATGGAAACTTTTGTTACCTGTGATCCGTTCAAGGACTGTCGGAAAGATCAGATTTCAGTGATAATGGCTGTTTTTACAGTTTCTTTTTACGATAAACAGTAGATAGTAGAAAACATAAGGGTTTTTTTTCCATGTGGGTTCAAAGGGTTAATATTTGAAGCTTAATAATAAATGAAATCATGTTGTGTTTATTGCTACAGGACTAATGGATTGCATCATATGGTCCAGTGTTCCTGATATTTTGTCCACCCTTGGTATTATTATTATCAGAGGAAATATCACGTCTCAGTGATGAGCTGAGAGCTCACTCTGAAATCTGATATCAGATGTTTCCTGGCAGCCACTTCCTTTCTTCTGCTGTTTGATTGACAGTAAGCAGAGCAAAACCTAATAAGTAGCAAATATGAAATCACTCAATTTAGTCAGAGTGAAGTTACTATAAAGCAGAAACATTTGACGAAACCAAGTTAAAGTGTGAGTGTGTGGAAGCTGTTTTACAGGAATAAATAGCAGCTAATGGCTTCTTGTAAAGGTTTAAAATCAATGTGTGAAGCTGCAGCAGCTCAGTGGCTGAAGCAGACAACCAGGGATAATATGAGATAATATAATAGAGATGAAGACATAATATAATAGAGATGAAGACATAATATAATAGAGATGAAGACAGCTAACAGACCATCAGAACAGCTGGACTGATACAGATGTTGGCTATAAAGACACAAGCAAACATGACTTTTTAAGATATTTATCAGGGTAAACACATACACTAGGGGTGTGTATTTCAGACAGAAGTACTATTCGATAATCGTGGTAGTCCATATCGCCCATCCCTACATCTGACCACAATATATATATATATATATATATATATATATATATATATATATATATATATATATATATATAATCGATATATGGCCCAGCCCTATTAGTCAGCGTCATGTTGTTTTCTCACAGTTGTTGTTGTTGTTTTCCTGTTGTTTCCTGTGTGTAGAACATGAGCGATGCGATGGCCGTGCTCCACAAGCTGCAGACGGGTCTGGACGTCAACGTGAAGTTCACGGGGGTCCGAGTGTTCGAGTATACGCCTGAATGCATCGTGTTTGATCTGCTGGACATCCCTCTGTACCACGGCTGGCTGGTCGACCCCCAGGTCAGACTCTTTAAACAGGAACTAACACGTCTGATTGATTCCTCTCTGAACCCACACGGATCTTTAGATTCACTGTGAAATATTCTCCCTCAGCTCTCCTTTCATTCAAAGTGAACCTGGTAACACTTTATAATAACCATCATTCATAAACAGGGTTCGAAGGTGCTTGAAACACTTGGAAATGCTTGAATTTAATGTTTTGTTTTCAAGGTTTGAATTTTGGATAAAGTGCTTAAAATTGTATCTGCGTTTCTTTAACAACAAAATCCTACAGAATAGAAATATAATTAGAAATGAAAACATAAAATAATCATTTTCAGTATGTACGTACATATTCAAAGAAATATGTAATTTACCACAGCTGTAAGATGCTGGAAAAGCTTGAAAATGGACCTGAAAAGTGCTTGAAAAGTGCTTGAATTAGACCTGGAAAAGGTGTACGAACTCTGATAAATGGTAAATATATAGTTAATATATAGTTAATAAACGTTATTGAATATAGTTTGTGTCGTGTGTTCCAGATGCAGGACATGGTGAAGGCTGTAGGGAACTGCAGCTACAACCAGCTGGTGGAGAAGATCATCTCCTGCAAACAGTCAGACAGCAGCGAGCTGGCAGGAGAAGGTCAGTGCTCCTCATCAGCTGATCACTCCTCCTCATCTCCTCATCTCCTCATCTCCTCTCTCCTCCTCTCCTCTCCTCATCTCCTCATCTTCTCCTCTCCTCATCTCCTCATCTCCTCATCTCCTCTCTCCTCATCTCCTCATCTCATATATTATTTTACTGACTGAACGTCTGTTGGTGTAAACCAGCATCAGACTCATCCTGGTCCATGTTTCTGATTCTGCTCATTAATCTTAATGAATCCTAATGAATCTCTTCCTCCTGTGTGTGTGTGTGTGTGTGTGTGTGTCTGTGTGTGTGTGTGTGTGTGAGTGTGTGTGTGTGTGTGTGTGTGTGTGTGTGTGTGTGTGTGTGTGTCTGTGTGTGTGTCTCTGTGTGTGTGTGTGTGTGTGTGTGTGCAGGCCTGGTGGCGGAGCAGTTCCTGAGCAGCACGGCGACCCAGCTGACGTACCACGGTCTCTGTGAGCTGACGTCCAGCGTTCAGGAGGGAGAACTCTGTGTTTTCTTCAGGAACAATCACTTCAGCACCATGATCAAATACAAGGTGACACGAGGAGAACACTGGTACTGTTACTGGTCACCAGTAGACACCAGTCAGACTGGATGGGATTCAGTCTGTTGCTCCAGTCAGTGGCCAGGGCCAATAAGGGCCAATAACGGCCAATAACAGCCAATAACAGCCAATAAGGGCCAATAAGGGCCAATAACGGCCAATAAGGGCCAATAAGGGCCAATAACGGCCAATAACGGCCAATAAGGGCCAATAACAGCCAATAAGGGCCAATAACAGCCAATAAGGGCCAATAACGGCCAATAACGGCCAATAAGGGCCAATAACGGCCAATAACGGCCAATAAGGGCCAATAAGGGCCAATAAGGGCTAATAACTGCCAATAAGGGCCAATAAGGGCCAATAACTGCCAATAAGGGCCAAAAAGGGCCAATAAGGGCCAATAAGGGCCAATAAGGGCCAATAACGGCCAATAAGGGCCAATAAGGGCCAATAAAGGCCAATAAGGGCCAATAAGGGCCAATAAGGGCCAATAAAGGCCAATAAGGGCCAATAAGGGCCAATAGTTCAGCGATAATAATTTAAGTAAAACTGTTAAAAATGAATGCTGTTGATCATTTCATTGTTATTCATGCAATTCTTAGAGTATGTTAGTTTAAAATATACAATTAGTAATGTTTAAAGGGTTAAAAATGTTTCTCTGCTCTAAATGTTACATTGTGATGTCACCATACAGTGGTAACCATGGTAACGGACAGTGTATATGTTAAGGTTCAGTTTTTAGAGTCAGAACATGGAAGCAACTGTCTGCTGAAGGCGTCAGACTTATATTATATTATTATTATTATATAATTTACTTTGTTGAAAACAACGTTTCCTCTTTCTGCTTTAATGGTAGAATAACACAACGCACCAACGGCTTTAATGGTAGAAATGTGGTAATGATTTCCCGCCTTAAATGGGTTGAAAGCTGCAGATTTTCATTATGTTTGTGGATTATTACATTAGTGGGCGTTCCTTGTGTCTCTATCAGCTCCGGCCCAGCTGACCTCCAGTCTGTCTGCAGGAGGAAACAGATTCCTGTTATCTGCAGACAGGAAGTGGTACAGTCTGAACAGTTCTCTGTATAGTTCTCTGAACAGTTCTCTGAACAGTTCTCTGTATAGTTCTCTGAACAGTTCTCTGTCGTCGCCAGTATAAAGAGCTGAGTCTCACCTTTACTGTCTACAGAGTCTAACTGCAGGAAATACATTAAAACTAAAAATAAACTCTGTGATGTCTGTTTTATCTTGTTTTAGATTTCAATTTTGCTTTAATGTGTGTCTGTAATGTGTAATGTGTATAATGTATATAATGTGTGTGTGTGTGTATAATGTATAATGTATAATATGTGTGTGTGTGTGTGTGTGTGTGTGTATAATGTGTATAATGTGTGTGTGTGTATAATATGTGTGTGTGTGTGTGTGTGTGTATAATGTGTATAATGTGTGTGTGTGTATAATGTGTGTGTGTGTGTGTGTGTAATGTATAATGTATAATGTGTGTAATGTGTGTGTATAATATGTGTGTGTGTGTGTGTGTCCTCAGGGCCAGCTGTACCTGCTGGTAACTGATCAGGGTTTCCTGACGGAGGAGAAGGTCGTCTGGGAAAGTCTCCACAACGTCGACGGAGACGGAAACTTCTGTGACTCTGAGTTCCGGCTGCGTCCTCCATCGGACCCGGAGACGGTCTACCGGGGCCAGCAGGACCAGATAGACCAGGTCTGAGACGCAGCAGGCAAGACCAGCACCACCAGGAGATAACCCACTTTATCTCTGGAGAGCATTTAAACAACTCAAACTCTCCAAAACTCTGCACATACACTCATAAAAACAATACAACAAACATTTCAGCACAAAATAATCAAATTACTGCATCAATCTAAAATAAAACAATAAAATCAAACAGATAAGCATAGTAAAATACATAAAAGACGTAGTTAAACGTAGTAGAAATTACTATTTGAACACAAAATATTGAATCTAATTCAGAGCAACAACAATAAAGAACATGTTTAACACATAATGTTGTGCAGGAGAGTGAAATCTACAGGCACAACCTCAAAATGGACCAGTGCATAAAAACCAATGTTTTATAGTGTCTAACCTTAATGAAGACACAAGTGGCTGAAGTGAGGAGCTGTGGTTGTGGATTGCTGCTGTGTTACGTTGCTCCGTAGACTAGATAGACTAGATTAGACTAGATTAGATTAGACTGGACTAGACTGGACTAGACTAGATTAGAGATTAGAGAAAAGACTATCGACTACAGAGAGTTTTATAATGAGAGCAGAGTGAATGTAGTGAAGCGTTGCCAGCTGTGCAGGTGAATCATGGAGTGTGTCTCTCTGTGATCGTTGTGTCAGGACTACCTGATGGCGCTGTCGCTGCAGCAGGAGCAGCAGAGCCAGGAGCTGCAGTGGGAGCAGCTCCCTGAAGGCATCAGCGACCTGGAGCTGGCCAAGAAGCTGCAGGAGGAGGAGGACCGGCGCGCCTCCCAGTACTACCAGGAGCAGGAGCAGGAGCAGGCGGCCGCAGCAGCAGCAGCAGCAGCTCAGGCTCAGGTAGTTATACACTTCATTAATGAAGCGCTTATAAACACTCTAAGACACTTAACAGGCAACTGGTGGACAGGACAGGAAGTATCAGCATCAACCGTCCCTACGTATACATAAACATACATATAAACATATACATAAACATACATACAAGCCAGCGCAGACAAGCAGCCATCCGGTCCTGCAGCCATGGACCCGCTGGCCACACACCTGCTAGTCACAGACCCACTGGTCACAGACCTACTGGTCACAGACCCACTGGTCACAGACCCACTGGTCATACTGGGGGTACAAAGCAGCGAAGGCATGGGATGGGGGGGTAGTAGGGGGGTAGTCGCATATCTGTATATGTGTAGAAGTTCGTGTGTATAGTCTCCTGGTGAGTCGCCTCGCCAGCCTCCCAATCACTCAGTCTCTCAGTTCGCAGGATTGTCATAGCAATAACACAGCAAGTTGCCATGGAGACAGCCTTGGTCAGGCTCCAGACAGAGTCAACAATCAGCAGGTGTCTGTGGGAGGTGGGGGAGGGGGTGAAGAGCGTCTCACTGCAGGGTTCTTTTACAATTTACACGACCATTCTCCTTGTCCATTCTGGTCTTCGATTCGATCCATTGGTCTTTACAAAGCCGTCAGCTTCTCCATGACGTTATCCATATTGCGGTTTGTAGCCACAGTCTGAGTGCCGACAGCTCTGCTCACCGCTTCAATCAAGTCGGGCAGCCTTATGGGGCTTTGGACAGCTGGCACCATTTACTGTACTCCTCAATAAACCAGAGTAATGCTTAGTCCAATCAGCAAAAGACCTGTAATCACGGTTCCGAATAGAAAGAGACCTTCAATATCCTCCACGGAGAGAGACGCCAGGCACACGACTCAACACCTCTCCCACCGTCCATCATGTAGCCAGCTGCTAACGTCCCAGCAGGACAGGTACAAGAAAGAGATACAGCAGAACAGGAGGAGAGGGGAGGAGCAACAGGAGGAGAGGGGAGGAGCAACAGGAGGAGAGGGGAGGAGCAACATGAGGAGAGGGGAGGAGCAACAGGAGGAGAGGGGAGGAGCAACAGGAGGAGAGGGGAGGAGCAACAGGAGGAGAGGGGAGGAGCAACAGGAGGAGAGGGAGGAGCAACATGAGCACATAATACACTTAACATGAAAGCTCATGACTTGCAACAGGGGAGGGGATGGGAGAGTGGAGGTAGCCCACGCAGACAAGCAGCCATTCGGTCCCGCTGGTCACAGACCCACTGGTCACAGACCCACTGGTCACAGACCCACTGGTCACACACCCACTGGTCACAGACCCACTGGTCACAGACCCACTGGTCACACACCCACTGGTCACAGACCCACTGGTCACACACCCGCTGGTCACAGACCTGCTGGTCACAGACCCACTGGTCACAGACCTGCTGGTCACAGACCTGCTGGTCACAGACCCGCTGGTCACAGACCCACTGGTCACAGACCCACTGGTCACAGACCCACTGGTCACAGACCTGCTGGTCACAGACCCGCTGGTCACAGACCCGCTGGTCACAGACCCACTGGTCACAGACCCACTGGTCACAGACCCACTGGTCACAGACTGGTCCAACGCTGCCATGACAACAGGTCTTTTGCTGATTGGATCAGGTATTGCTCTGGTTTATTGAGGAGAATTTTTTCTCTCCCTCTGCACTCTAGCGATGATGTCATCCACTCTAGCCTCTCCATAGGGTAACATTGGGGGGATTTTTTTGGCGTGTTTTTGCCGAGTAATTTGAAAACCGTTTGCCAAAACCCTTAGAAAAGTCACAGCATGCTTGTCATGGCCGAGCCGGTCGGTTTGATACCTTTTTAGTGTATGTGTGACCAAAACTCTGGGAGGAGTAGTCGACCCAAAAAAACACAGAAGAAACAGAAGAATAAAATCTAGGATTAATCCCGGTGGAGAGAATATAATGTGCTCTTACAAGAACACTATAAACCTGCCTTCCCTTCTGATACATTTAGTCATTTAGTCATTTAGTCATCTAGCAGACGCTTTTATCCAAAGCAACTTACAGGAAAAAAGGGGAACAATCAAGGTCTAGTGAAATATATCCTCGTCTCTGAATGTTTTCTCTCTGGCAGCAGGGCCAGCAGGAGCCGGCCGAGGGAGACGAGGCGGACCGAGGAGGTCCAGGAGGTCCAGCAGGAGGAGGAGGAGGAGGAGGAGGAGGAGGAGGAGGAGCTGCAGCCGGTGCTGGGACGGCGGCGGCGGCCGGAGCCACGCCCAGCCCCGGAAAACAGGCGTCCAGCACGGAGCGCAAAGCCAAGAAAGAGTCGAAGGATAAAGACAAATGTGTGATTTTGTAACATCCAGCGTGTCTGTGTGAGTGTGAGTGAGTGTTTTGTGCATTTCGCTGATCTGTGAGGACGCGGGACAGCGCCGGTCCTCCTCGGACCCAAAACACAAGGGCCGAGACGCCACCGGACGCCACCAGACGCCACCGGACGCCACCAGACGGGCGCCACGAGTCTGACGGAGGGTTTGCTGTTCCCAAACCACTGGTGCCTCCCCCCTCTGTCTCCTCAGTGGAACAGCAGAGACACAACAACGACTACCCGCTTCTTTTACAGGCGCCAAACTTTGTTACAGTCGCACAGTGACTCTGTTTGTCATGTGAGTTTATTAGGGTGGAATATTTTATAGCTGAAGAAATAATGTCACCCTCTCACCGTTCATCCATTCATTTCTCATTACTGCAGCTTATAAGCTTTTTTGTACGTATCAATATTCACACAGACCCACGTTGGTTTTTGTTTCTTATTAAGTTGAAGCCAAGATTTATTTATGTTTCTGTTAAAGAGGGAGACGCTTTGTGTTGTTTATGGAAACTGAGAGGGATTTTCTCATATTATTGCCTGTTGGACATCAGTGTAACACTACTAGTGTCCCTGGGAAACACTATGACCCGAAGGGTTAATTAATGCCAGAGAGCTGCCAGATACTGTAGCTACCAACATCTCAGCTGGTCCTCAGACCTGCCTTACCTCCCCACTACCATGGGAGTGTGTTTTCATGCTGACGGTGTGTGTGTGTGTGTTTGTGTGTGTGTGTGTGTGTGTGTGTGTGTGTGTGTGGACATCTCGTCTCGTTTAGTCACAAATCTTTTCCGTTGTTTGAGTTCAGCTGCAAATATTTTCTTTCATTCGGGAGACAAACTGAGAATCACGTTGCAGATTTTAACAGGATTTTTTGTCTGAATCTGAAGTTTTTTAGGAGGATCAAAGAGTCTCCTGCTGTGTGTGTGTGTGTGTGTGTGTGTGTGTGTGTGTGTGTGTGTGTGTGTGCAGGTACTATCATGATCTCTGTTTGGTTTCAGGTTTTTAAATCAAACCTGCAGATTTCATTAATTCACATGTAAAATTAATATTAATTAATATTAATTAATATTCCTCCAAGCCAGGAAAGTTCAGTTATAATATTTTTGTGAACGTTTTATTCTTTTTCCACAAATCTGAACCCGACAGAAACACGAGAACCGGACTGGTTTCCTGCTGGTTTCCTGTTTAGTCTAGAGCTGCAACTAACCATTATTATCATTATGGATTAATCTGTCAATAAAATGTATAAAAATATCAATGAGTGTCTCCAAAACACCAGATGACGTCCTCAAATCTCTTGTTTTGTCCACAAACCAAAGAGATATTCAGTTTATTGTCATAAAGGAACAAAGAAACCAGAAATATTCACATTGAAGAAGCTGAAATCAGAGAATTTGGACTTATTGTCTTTAAAAAAAACTGCTCAAGCCAATTATTGGATTATCAAAACGTTGATGATTAATTTAATAATCGATTATTGTTCCACTAATAGAATGATTGTTGCAGCTCTAGTTTAGTGGATATTTTCTGTTATTTGTGAAAGAATAATAATAATGTGAGTTGACAGACTGTCCTGGGGATATTTAGGAGATTTCCCCTTTTAGTTGCGTTTCGCTGCAGCGTGAACATGATGATGTAAATATTAATGAACCTAAAGCTTCTTATAAAGGAGATCTGATAGAGATCAGCTGTTGGTGCCGTCCTCGTACCGCCGGACGGCCTCCCGACTCGCTTTTCTATCGTTACATTCCAAGTGGATGCCTTGACTCGAGCCGTGACTCGAGCCGTGACTCGAGCCGTGACTCGAGCCTTGACTCGAGCCTTGACTCGAGCCTTGACTCGAGCCTTGACTTGAGCCGTGACTCGAGCCTTGACCCGAGTATTGACTCGAGCCTTGACTCGAGCTGTGACTCGAGCCTTGACTCGAGCTGTGACTCGAGGTGTGACTCGAAGCTTGACCCGAGGCGTGACTCGAGGCGTGACTCGAGCCGTGACTCGAGCCGTGACTCGAGCCGTGACTCGAGGCGTGACTCGAGCCGTGACTCGAGGCTTGACCCGAGCCGTGACTCGAGGCGTGACTCGAGCCGTGACTCGAGCCTTGACTCGAGCCTTGACTCGAGGCTCGTGACTCGAGCCGTGACTCAAGGCGTGACTCGAGGCTTGACTCGAGCCGTGACTCGAGCCTTCTGTCCAGACTGAGACAGTTAAATCGTCTCGTCGTGTTGAGGACAGACTGATTGATTGACAGGCAGCAGCGTCCTGCTGTGTGGGGAAAACATTTTGATTATGGGCCCTTACCAGGCTAAGGAGCCTGTTTGGCCCTAACGAGCCTGTTTGGCCCTAACGAGGCTAACGAGCCTGTTTGGCCCTAACGAGGCTGTTTGGCCCTAACGGGGCTAACGAGCCTGTTTGGCCCTAACGAGGCTAACGAGCCTGTTTGGCCCTAACGAGGCTAACGAGCCTGTTTGGCCCTAACGAGGCTGTTTGGCCCTAACGAGGCTAACGAGCCTGTTTGGCCCTAACGAGGCTGTTTGGCCCTAACGAGGCTAACGAGCCTGTTTGGCCCTAACGAGGCTGTTTGGCCCTAACGAGGCTAACGAGCCTGTTTGGCCCTAACGAGGCTAACGAGCCTGTTTTTGTAAATATATATAGCGCCTTACAACATTTCAACATATTTTATAGGACAAAAGGAAACCGAACGAGACAATCCATGCTTTATTATTTTATTTGTGGTCACATCAGAAATCCTCTCAGGCCTTTTGTGACGGGACTCGTCCTCCAGTGTCTTCATGTATCGGCACAAGTCCCTCGGCCTCTAGTCACTCTAGTCACTCTAGTCACTATTCAATCTAGTCACTCTAGTCACTTTCTCAGTCGCAACTTTAACTATCAGGTGCATCTCAATAAATGACAATATGATAGAAAAGTTTATTTATGTCAGTAATTCAATAACACATTCTATAGATCCATTACACACAGAATGAAACATTTCATGTCTTCATTTATTTAATTTATTCTTAATTATTAAAATTAGTGGCTTACATTTAATGAAGACATAAAATTCAGTGTCTCAAAAAATGTGAATATTACAAAAGACCAATTATAAAGTCTGTTTAATATGTAAATGTTTCCTGTGAACAGTCTGTCATCTATATGGACACCCAAAAAATTAGAATATCTTGAAAAAGTTCAATATTTGTTGTCAATCATTTCAGAAAGTGAAGCTGAAACATTATATCTATATAATGTAGAATCTGTAGATTCATTACTAAATAGAGTTTTGTGTTTTCATTATCTCAGAGAATTATCAAAAACAAGAAAAACAGGCTGAAATATTTCACTCTGTGTAATGAATCTGTATAATGTTTGAGTTTTACTTTCTGAAATGATTAACAACAAATATTGAACTTTTTCATGATATTCTCATTATTTTTGAGATGTTCCTGATTATGATCAATACTAAATGGACTTTTCATCATATTGACTTATTGAGATGATCACACAACGTTTTTGACACTTTGAAGGACTTTAACACTATTTTTTATTATTTAAGACCCACATTGTTGAACTACACACACACACACACAGAGACACACACACACACACACACACACACACAGTGAATGGAGCTGCTCCTCTTGTGTGAACGACCTGATAGAATATAAACCTGACAGGGTTCAGAAACACTTCTCATTGACCCCTATGCAGCTTCAATCATTATCATATAATCATGAGGTGATGGAGCTTTTGGCAGAATAGTTTTTATTGAGTTTAATTTCTATCTCCACCCGTTATTAATTATTAATTATTAATGAACATGCTGTTAAACCAGAGGAAGTTTAAAAAATGTCAGTTTGATTTAATGAGGAAAACTTTCTGTTGGTTTGTAATTAACTCTTTGGTCGCTCTAATTTACTGCCACTTCCAAAAAAACCTGATAAAAACTTTACAGATTCATATTTTTTTCAACTTTTTTCTGCATAAACCTCTTAAACAACTTCCACTCGGCTCAAAACCACCAAAATGTTTAAACATTTTTGGCATTTTAACCCTTTAAATGCCAGTTTGACTGCATGGTGTCACTGATGTTTTTATGAAGAAGAAACACAAAAATGTAGTTATTTTCCATATAATTATTTTTTGGCTGATGATTTTGATCAGAACTGAAGTTGATTGATAGATTTAACCAAAATATAAACATATATGAGTAATATTTTTGTAGTGTTTTTTTGGAAGTGGACATGTCTGCCATCTTAAATCTGACACGACACAAAAAACTAAAAATGCATCAAAACCTATTTTGTTGCTAATCCTTGAAATATCCAAGGCCGTGATAAAAAACTAAAAATATTTATTGTATGGAAAATAACTACATTTTTATGTTTTTTCTTTGAAAAGCAGTGACATCATGTAATCAAACTGGTGTTTATAGGGTTAAAATCATCAAAATATTTGAATGTTTGGTAGTTTTCAGCAGGGCAGAAGATGTTTCAGAGGTTTATACAGAAAAAATATTAATCTGTAAAGGTTTTATTGCATTTTTTGGAAATGGACATTTTCAGCCCGAAGGCTCTGAAAGGAGAGTAAATGTGTACACAGTGTATTATTATTATTATTATTATTATTATTATTATTGACACATTAGAAAAATTTGAATTTGAATTTCAAAATATATCAAGAAAAAAAACCTTCCAAAAATCATGTCGTTTGCAGAATCAGCCAAAATTATTACCAAAACAAAAATGACAAATATGGCTGAAAATGTCCACAGAACACTGAAATAAAGGTCTAAAACCAGATCAAACAGTAAATCTGAGGGAAATGATCTGCTGCATGGACAGATAATTTACCTTGACAAGATTTATTAAATTAAGATTATTAAATCTAGAAATAAGCATGTCGACAGATAATTTAGAAGGCTTAAAATCAGCATAAAATGCTGGTTTTAAGATGAAATTACTTACAAATTTAACTTTTACAGTCTCAAAATAAGTAAAATACACTAAATATAAGCAATTACATATTTTGTTTTCTTACTTTTAGCAAATTAAGCTGAAGATTATGAAAAAAATGTATATATACATGTACGATTCGTCCTGATGTGATTTCAGTGTTAGAGACTAAAACGTCTTCACACTGATGATTATTAGTTTATAACCAAGATAAAAACCTTTAGATTTAGAAGTTAGATCATTTATCTGGCTTTAAGAGTTCATTTATTATTTTAAGTGTTCAACATGCTTATTTCTAGATTTAATAATCTTAATTTAATAAATCTAGTCAAGGTAAATTATCTGTCCATGCAGCAGATTTACTGTTTGATCTGGTTTTAAACTCCTTTTTTTAATCTTTTTGGTCCTTGGAGGGTTAAAACTCGTCTCTTATTATTTATATTTCCTGCTGAGCATTAACTCTCTCCCTTCTTAATTATTCTACCAGAACGAGATCTTTCTGTTGTAAAGTGTTTGTTCCTGAGTGGATCAGAAGGATCGTTGTGTGTTCAGTGGTTTTCTTGTTGCCTTGTAGAAGTGAAATGCTGTAAAGTGAACTAGACGCTGGTTGAACTGGTTGAACTGGTTGGACTGGTTGAACTGGTTGGACTGGTTGGACTGGTTGAACTGGTTGAACTGGTTGAACTGGTTGGACTGGTTGACTGGTTGAACTGGTTGGACTGGTTGGACTGGTTGAACTGGTTGAACTGGTTGGACTGGTTGGACTGGTTGGACTGTTGAACTGGTTGGACTGGTTGAACTGGTTGAACTGGTTGAACTGGTTGGACTGGTTGGACTGGTTGGACTGGTTGAACTGTTGGACTGGTTGGACTGGTTGGACTGGTTGAACTGGTTGAACTGGTTGGACTGGTTGAACTGGTTGAACTGGTTGAACCGGTTGAACCGGTTGAACTGGTTGGACTGGTTGGACTGGTTGAACTGGTTGAACTGGTTGAACTGGTGGTGGTGATGAATTGGTTTTGCACTGTTCCATTGATGCACTAAGAGAAGAGAAACATACCTCATTTTATACAGAACACACGTGGTGCAGAGTGCTATTGTCTTTTAAAAACTGAATAATGGCCAAAATAATGATTATTATTATTATTATTATTATTATCTGATATTCATATTTGTAAAAGTTAAAAAGGGCTGTTACATTTTTTTGGCTTAAATGAAAGAGTACCTTTGTAAAAAAAAAATACCACTTCAATGGATCTTTGCTGCAATTTGATATATTACAGTTAGTGGTTCACACACACACACACACACACACACACACTCCAGAGGCTGAAGGGTTAAAACAACAGATTTTTGTCTCTGAGAGGGAAAATGTGTTGTTCAAACTGTTCTTCAGAGGTTTTTGTCTCTTTAAGTGACGTTTTGTCTGTGAAACAGGAACAAAAGATTTCTGCAGGTGATTTTTTTTTTCTTTGTGGCTGAAATGAAACAACAAACACTGAGAATAAAACATTTCTTCACCTGTTTTTACAGGATTAAATACAACTTTAAATAATAATCTTCCACTGATTGATATCTGAGTAGCAACCTGTTCAAATATATTCAATCATTCTTTATTATTGGCACAGAGTTAAAAAACAATATTTTGTTTTTTTAATTTTTTTCTAACACAAAAACAGTGAAATATAAGAATCACTAAAACTAAATAGAAACATTTCATTAAATATAAATATATGTGAGACAAATCAATGACAGAAACAATTCATGAAGTACAAATCTCTGAATATATATATATATATATATATATATATATATATATATATATGTTTTATAAAATATTATATGTAAGTGTGTGTGTGTTGTATGTGTGTAGATCCCAGTGAGAACATGTTCAGGTTTTTGTGAGACCATAGATGTGGTCTTGTCCAGGCTTTAGTCAGGTCCAGGTCCAGGTTGTAGTCAGGTCCAGGCTTTAGTCAGGTCCTGGTCCCAGTTGTAGTCAGGTCCAGGTCCAGGTTGTAGTCAGGTCCAGGTCCCGGTTGTAGTCAGGTCCTGGTCCAGGTTGTAGTCAGGTCCAGGTCCCGGTTGTAGTCAGGGTCCTGGTCCAGGTTGTAGTCAGGTCCTGGTCCAGGTTGTAGTCAGGTCCAGGTCCAGGTTGTAGTCAGGTCCAGGTCCCGGTTGTAGTCAGGTCCAGGTCCAGGTTGTAGTAAGGTCCAGGTCCAGGTTGTAGTCAGGTCCAGGTCCAGGTTGTAGTCAGGTCCAGGTCCAGGTTGTAGTCAGGTCCAGGTCCGGTTGTAGTCAGGTCCAGGTCCAGGTTGTAGTCAGGTCCAGGTCCAGGTTGTAGTCAGGTCCAGGTCCAGGTTGTAGTCAGGTCCTGGTCCTGCTGCTGATGTTCCTCTGTAGATGGATCCAGCAGTATTAAAAGATAAAAGTAGACATTAATGTGTCAGAGAGGAAGAGATCTCTGATGATCATCACTAGAAATGTTCAACACTCAGCCTGTTTACCTGTTGACCTGTTGACCTGTTTACCTGTTTACCTGTTGACCTCTGGCTCTGTTGGGGGGAAACTTTGTTTCCCTGTTGCCAATTTTGACAGCACATTTATTATTTGTACACTGATTTAAAGACAATCTCTCTCTCTCTCTCTCTCTCTCTCTCTCTCCCTCTCTCTCTCTCTCTCCCCTCTCTCTCTCTCTCTCTCTCTCTCTCCCTCTCTCTCTCTCTCTCTCTCTCTCTCTCTCTCTCTCCCTCTCTCTCTCTCTCTCTCTCTCTCTCCCCTCTCTCCTCTCTCTCTCTCTCTCTCTCCCTCTCTCTCTCTCTCTCCTTTTATTCTGACCATTAGCGGCAAAAAATGCATCAACAAAAACACCTTTAAAATAACTTCCTGTGTTTATTGTGGATGGAGATTAAAAAGAAAACATGAACATGTTTAGTTGTTTATAATAATATTAATAATATTAGAATATGAGCTGGTGGAGAACTTGAGCCTCTAGTGGCTGAGATGAGAATTACAACAACAAACACTAAAAAATTACCTGCAAAAACCTTTACAGATAAACTAAAGGACACTTTATTCCTGTTTCACAAACCTGAAAAACATTTTGACCATTTTTTCTTCTGAAGTCATAAAGACAAGAGAGAAAACCTTTTAGATTATAGAATAAATCACCAGGTTTATTGTCTCATTTTCCTCTCAGAGACATCTGAACAATCAGAAACATGTAGAGGGTTCTGGTTCTGGTTCTGGTTCTGGTTCTCACCTTGATCAGAGCTCTGATCAGGTTATTGATCCAGTTCAGAGTTCATCATCCAACTCACAACTTCTCACAGATACGCTCAAACTTTGACAAACAAAAAGAGAACCGGCTGCTTTATGAAGCTTCATAAAGCTTCCTGGAGCTTTATGAAGCTTGCTGAAGCTTTATGAAGCTTCCTGAATCTTATGAAGCTTCTTGAAGCTTTATGAAGCTTCCTGAAGCTTTATGGAGCTTCCTGAAGCTTTATGAAGCTTCCTGAAGCTTTATGAAGCTTCAGGAAGCTTTATGGAGCTTCCTGAAGCTTTATGAAGCTTCCAGAAGCTTTATGAAGCTTCCTGAAGCTTTATGGAGCTTCCTGAAGCTTTATGGAGCTTCCTGAAGCTTTATGAAGCTTCCTGAAGCTTCTGAAGCTTTATGAAGCCTTATGAAGCCAGTGGTCTCTGTAGCAGGAGAAACGTTGATCTTGTGGTCTGATCTGATGCTGAATCCAACGGGAGACTTTTCTTATTGATGCAATATCAACCTCCCAGCTGGGACTTTATGGTGCATGTATAGAGCGGACTGACATGTTAGACAGAGTCAAAACTTTATTATTATTGTTATTATTATTATTGTTATTAACGACCCCGAGCATTTACTTTCCTGTGTACGGCCGTTATGTTGATATTTGTCATGAAGCAGAAGGAGTTTGGCTGTTTGTGAATATGGAGTTTATTCATTGTGTTGATTTCAATGTTCATCTATTTACATAAATGACCAAATAATGTATGTAGCCTTTCACATCACAGTCACATAATGTATATGGTGATATATATATATGTATAAATATATATATATAACATAATGCCTTATAGACGAGGGACATTCAGCCTGATTAGAAGAAGCAGGATAATAATAAAAGACTAAGATCAATATTTGTCTTGTTGTCGTTTCTAATCAAACAATATTTTAACCCTTTAAAGCCTGAACCATCAAACACCTGCCAGAATATTCACGTTTTTTTAAACTGGAGTGTTTATTGAACCTGCTGATGTTTTTTTATTATTTAAATATCAATTAGCTTATATGAATTCTAATCTGTATCATATTTGATCCATCAGGTCTTTTTGTGCAATTTGTTGCTCACAGTTTTCTTGAACTAACAAAAAACATATAAAACCTGATATTATTAACCCTCTAAAGTCTCTAAAAGCTCCAAATAATCCAGACTTGTTGCCTCCATCAGAGTATAAAACAAAGCAGCGTGGAGCCCTACTGTACATTTACCTCTAAAGTTCTGGCTGTAAACTCCATGAGGCCAGTTTCAGTTTGATGATGATATACCAAGTAAAACTGGAGACAAGCTCAAATAGATTTAGTATCAAATGATAGAACTGGATGGAACCCTCTTATATGGTAGATTTGACTCCTTTGCTCACATTTTACACATTTAAAATTCTTTATTCAGCATGATAGTGTTCTGAAAGTTAAAAAAAAGATTCAAAATCACATTTTATGTTGGACTAAAGGACTAAAAAAAGAGCCAAATCAAATGGAGTCCCACTAGAATAAAAAGCAGAGTTGATGACAGGATCACACACAATCACAAGATCACATGATTGTTGTGAAGTGACATTAGATGTTATAACCTCCCAGGACCACCAGAGGGCGCTACAGTGTTGGACCAGTGGTGGTAGTCAGAGATAGATGGAAGAAAGGCTTGAAGGTGTTTATTTCAGTTTATTTCAGTTTATTAGAATAGTGAGACGGCTGTTAGGAGTTCATGACTCTGTTACTGTCTTCAGAGGGTCAGGCTTCAAGCTCTTATATAATACATATTAATAATATGTGTATATATATATATATATATATATATATATATATATATATATATATATATATATATATATATACACATATTATTAATATATTAAAAGAGTCCAGGTGACTGATTAGTTCAGCGACTGCATCTCTCCACAGTCACCAACAGGACTGTTGCTGCTGAATGATGATGGACAGGAACACTGACCTCATAAACCTGATTTAAAGAAGAAGGTGGAAGCAGAACAAGCAAGTCAGGAATCTCACTGTCACTGTGTTAATGTGAGTTTTATATGAATGGCACTTTACCGTGTTTTGTGTGGAAGGTCCCTTTAATTACTGTTTTGGTAATTCTGTGTCTTTTTTTAAACAATTCTTTGTCTTTTTTTTGGTCATTTTGATACTGCCTCTAGTGGCCCCCAGGTAATTTGAGTTTGAGACCCCTGACCTAAATGGACACCAGGACTGATCCAGGAGGCAACAGGGCCAGTTTCCTACACTGTGATGCTCTGAAATGGTAAAATGGTGAGGAGACACGTGGATCAACTGTTCAGCAGAAAAGAGCAAGAGTGGTTCTGATACCAGATCCTCCTGGTGAAGAAGAAGAAGAAGGTGTGGAGCATAGAACAGCTGCTGCATTAGGAGGAGACCCAGATGTTCCTGGTGGGAGACAAAACCATGAGGGAAGTGTTCCTAGTGGTCCACCTGCTGAGTTCCTGTTGTCAAAAAAAACAGAAGACGACCAGCGTACATGGAAGACTTTGTACAATGTTTCATTGTTATGAGTTAAATAAGTATAAGACAGTTGTTATTAACTCACTTTCTTTACATGTTTTCAGTGAATACACTGTTCAGAGGTAAACTGTTAAAAGAGGAACAGTTGCATATGATCAAGCAAGTATTAAAACAAGAGGTGATGTGGTTAAATCAAACATATTATATTTATTATATATAATTCTGAGTGACATAAGTGACTGATAACTAGACGGTAGTTCAGGTTTAAGGTGGAGGAATGTTGTGAAGTGACATTTAGATATTATAACCTCCAGGACCACCAGAGGGCGCTAGAGGGTTGGACCAGTGGTGGTAGGCAGAGATAGATAGAAGAAAGGCTTGAAGCTGTTTATATATTTGTCTATGGTGGTGGGAACCAGACTGTAGAGCAGCGATGGGTAACTTAAATGCTGCAGGGCCTCAGTTTATCATGTTCACTACCACAGGGCCACATATAGGAGCATCACTAACCAGATATGATGAAACTGATATTTAAATATGTTTACAGTGCAGAAACTTAACATATTTCATGCTCTAATGCATGTTTAACAGTATAAATAGGAATACAAAAGGTTTGAAGCAAATGAAAAATAACCACTTACTGTGATTTCTTTTGTTTTCAGTGCAAGAACAGCAGACCAACATTAATACAAGAAGTAATTTTGTGCTTTTTTACACTGAACTTTTAAGTTTTCATGCTCTAATGCATGTAGTTCTACTGAGGGCCACTTCAGGTAAGGCTGAGGGCCGTATGTGGCCCCCGGGCCTCCTGTTGACCACCCCTGGTCTAGAGGTTGCTCCTCCTGTCTGATCCATGTTGGATCAAAGTTTTTCCTGCAGTAGAATCAGCTCAGCTGGAGATGAAGAGTCTGACTCTTATTCATCATATACCAAGATCACATTTATGTTGGTTTTTCTTTGTTTGTTTTTGGTTCTAAATGTTGATCCAGTAAGTCAGAATAAAAAATAAATTATTATTATCAGGTCATTTAGGTGAAAAAATATACCAACATGGTATTTAAACATGTTTTAAGGTGAATACAGGCAGGATGGAAACTCCACAGAGGTCATAATGAGATCAGGACTCTCTGTTCTCAGCCTTTTGTGACTCAACAGTCCCCCCCCACCCCCCACCCCCAGGGGTCAGGGGTCAGGCCCTGGTCCAGGCCGGCCTTTTGGACCCTGTGGGGTCAGCGGGGGGGGGGGACAGCAGGACAACGAGGCTCTCAGCCAATAGCAGCAGAGAGATCTGGTTCCCATCCACAGCAGCTCTGTTACTGCATCGATCCACAGCCCAACATCACTCCACCCTCAGACTGGACCTCCGACAGGTGACCAGGCTCCATCTGTGAGTAATGGAACCCCCGAGGGAGGAGGAGGAGGAGGAGCAGGAGGAGGAGGAGGAGGAGGAGGTTACGTAACAGAGGAGCCGTGGAGGATCTGGACCAGTTAACGTACACAAACATTATATTAGTGAACGAGAGCTGAACAAAATATTGATAATTTCAATATCAGGCTCATAATAATAATAATACACAGCAAAACAGGCTTCAGGTCTTTAAGTTATTGATACGAAGCGTGTTTTATTTATTACATGATACTGAACGTTAACAAACATAATATCTATAATATCTGTAATATCTGTTTCCTTCACAGTTTTGACTCACTGACACAAACTAAAAGTTCTCCACACTGCAAAAAAAAGAAAAGTTGGGTGAACTCAAAATTTCAAGGCAACAAACTTCGATAAAATTTTAAATTGGACAATTAAACTAAATATTTTAAGTTTTGTTTTTAAGTTTGCTCAACTCTGAATTTCTCTGGCACGATTGTAACGCCGCTATGAAATGTCAGCTAATGTTGTGACCACAATTTTGAGTTAGCATTGATACGCTAATGGCTACTCTTGTAGCTGTAACAAGCAGCGCCGCTAGCATCAATTAGCCGCTAGCATCCGTTAGCCGCTAGCATCAGTTAGCCGCTAGCTTTCGCTAATGACCGAATTTCCCAACAAAGAAATAAGAGTTATCAGAACTATTGTCCCTTGTTGTGAACCCCAACTTAAAGATATAAGTAACAACAACTCACCAACTTGTTTTTGAGCAGACAACTGGCTTCCTTTGTTGTGCTAACTTACATTATTGCCCTAAATGTCAGTAATTTATATTTCCAAGTTTTACTAAATTAAATCACTGTTTTAGGCCAAAACATACAAGTTGGCTTTTTTGCAGTGCAACAACTACAGAGAAAGATGAAACATCTACAAGGTGCTGCAGAAAAACTGCATTCATGGAATCAAAATTACTACAAAGAGGCAAAATACTACATTTAAGAGTTTTATGATATAGTTATATAATAAGACTGGTCTCTGATTATATCATACAGGACAGTCAGCTTTATTTATATATATTAAATAGATAACTCAATACAAAGAGTGAAAGATGTTTGTGTCAAATTGCATCAGAAATCGGATGTAAAATTAAAAATGGCATATCACCATAATAGACACTTTTAATTACTGTAAATCCAGGAATATATATATATATATATATATATATATATATATACGATGAGCACCAAATGTGTGAAACAAATGGTATGAAGCCAAAAATTGCTGCAACAACTAGTGAGACCCAGTTGAACCTGGACTGGACTTTAGAAAGCGTCCACTAATGCTTTTAACCCTTTATTAATATTATTATTATATTCACCATAAAAGGCTTCAATACATAAATATTCATTTATTAAGTCATTTAATTAGATGTTAATGACCAGAACAACTTGACTGACTCATCTCCCCTAAACACCCACTGACCACCACCAACAAGCTCTTTGAACAGTAACACGGGTTTGAATCCCGGGACTGACAGGTGGAGGACTGAGAGCCCTTGAGCAAGGCACCAACCCCCCACAGCTCCCCAGGAGCAGTAACGTGCTGCCACTGCTCCCTGCATGGTGCGTTCACCTGTGTGTAAAAAAGATGAAGGGTTAAATGCAGAGGCTGAATTTCCCCATAGTGGGATTAATAAAGTAATCTTCTTATTTTAAACAGTGACACAGTCACTTTATCAGTAGTATGTTGTAGTTTATTTTATGTTACAAGTTGTATATTTTACTGTCTTTTGTCTTATTGTTTATGATTATTTTGCTCTAAGTTAAAGGCTCATTATTCTAACAGTCAGTCTCCTTGTACAGTAATAACTTGCTGTAGGACTCTGTGATTTGTCAGATATTAGAGCAGAATATAAACAGTATGAGTTGGATCCTTTTAAGGTTAAAAGTAGAAGTAACAGCGTGAGCGTGGATGAAAAACTTGAGCTTGATACGTTGAGCTGTTGGTCACTGTTCTGGTTTATAGAAGGTTCAGTAGCAGCTGGAAACAGAGAAACTATCTGACCAGAGTTCTGCTGCTGTAACTAGGCAGTTTATTCTGATGTCTGATTAAAAAGAAAACCAAAAGGAACAACGAGGTGCTCTTTGATTCATTTAGTCACTCAGGAGAAAACGCCACTAGAACGTCTGTAGATTGACTCAGTTTACTTTTTATCTTTGTCTCTTTTTAACGTTAAAGACTTTGTGTCTGCTGCTTTCAGGACTTTTACATGTGTTTGTCCCGTTTTTCTTGTTTTATGCAACCTCATAATTTACCCTATTCATTCTTGTATTATTTTTATATTTTGTGTAATAAAAAGACACTTTTATTGTAGAAGTTAAAAATGTAACAGATACCACTTAAACCAGGATTTACTTTTGTTACAGCTGGGAGAGGAGGAGCAGGAGCAGGAGGACCAGAGGAGCGTGGGAGGATGGGGGGATGGGAGGAGGTTCGGGGGTTTGATCTCTCTCCACAATAAGTGACGTCCATCGGATCAATAAGGACATTGAACGGCAGCTGTCCTCTTCCTATCAATGCTTCCTGCTCTTAATGGCAGTAAAAGGACAAACTCATTTCCATGAACATGTTCCAGTGTTGGTAGTGGAGCTGATCATCAATAATACCTTCTATTGATAAGGACCATCAAAGGTTTGAAGTGACACAAACATTATATTAGTGAACGAGAGCTGAACTCTGTTGGTACAAAATATTTATTATTTCAATATCAGGCTCATAATAATAATAATACACAGCAAAACAGGCTTCAGGTCTTTAAGTTATTGATACGGAGAGTGTTTTATTTATTACATGATACGGAACGTTAACAAACATAATATCTATAATATCTGTAATATCTGTAATATCTATAATATCTGTAATATATGTAATATCTGTAATATCTATAATATCTGTAATATATGTAATATCTGTAATATATGTAATATCTGTAATATCTATAATATCTGTAATATATGTAATATCTGTAATATCTATAATATCTGTAATATCTGTAATATCTATAATATCTGTAATATATGTAATATCTGTAATATCTATAATATCTGTAATATATGTAATATCTGTAATATCTATAATATCTGTAATATCTGTAATATCTATAATATCTGTAATATATGTAATATCTGTAATATCTATAATATCTGTAATATCTGTTTCCTTCACAGTTCTGACTCACTGACACAAACTAAAAGTTCAACAACTACAGAGAAACATGAAACATCTACAAGGTGCTGCAGAAAAACTGCATTAATGGAATCAAAATCACCACTAAGAAGCAAAATACTACGACTAAGAGGCAAAATACTACAAATAAGAGGCAAAATACTACTATGGAGAAGCAAAATACTACTAAGGAGAAGCAAAATACTACTACGAAGAGGCAAAATACTACTACGAAGGGGCAAAATACTACTACGGAGAAGCAAAATACTACTACGGAGAAGCAAAATATTACTACGGAGAAGCAAAATACTACTACGGAGAAGCAAAATATTACTACGGAGAAGCAAAATATTACTATGGAGAAGCCAAATACTACTACGGAGAAGCAGAATACTATAACGAAGAGGCAAAATACTACTACGGAGAAGCAAAATACTACTACAAAGAGGCAAAATACTACTACGGAGAGGCAAAATACTACTACGAAGAAGCAAAATACTACTACAAAGTGGCAAAATACTACTATGGAGAAGCAAAATACTACTACGAAGAAGCAAAATACTATAACGAAGAGGTAAAATACTACTATGGAGAAGCAAAATACTACTACGGTGAAGCAAAATACTATTACGAAGAGGCAAAATACTACTACGAAGAAGCAAAATACTATAACGAAGAGGCAAAATACTACTACGGAGAAGCAAAATACTACTACGGAGAAGCAAAATACTACTACGAAGAGGCAAAATACTATTACGGAGAAGCAAAATACTACTACGGAGAAGCAAAATACTATTACGGAGAAGCAAAATATTACTACGGAGAAGCAAAATACTACTACGAAGAGGCAAAATACTATTACGGAGAAGCAAAATATTACTACGGAGAAGCAAAATACTACTACGAAGAGGCAAAATACTATTACGGAGAAGCAGAATACTACTACGAAGAAGCAGAATACTACTACGAAGAAGCAAAATACTACTACGGAGAAGCAAAATACTACTACGGAGAAGCAAAATACTACTACGAAGAAGCAAAATACTACTACGGAGAAGCAAAATACTACTACGGAGAAGCAAAATACTACTACGAAGAAGCAAAATACTACTACGAAGAGGAAAAATACTATTACGGAGAAGCAAAATACTACTACAGAGAAGCAAAATACTACTACGAAGAAGCAAAATACTACTACGGAGAAGCAAAATACTACTACAGAGAAGCAAAATACTACGACTAAGAGGTGAAAAACCTGAGGAGGAAAACTACACAGATGCAAAATGACCACAAATACTTTATACTTCACTACATTTAGAGGTAAATATTGTAATGTTTACTGAAATACATTTATCTGACAGCTTTAGTTACTTTACAGGAAGAGATTTAACATAAATACATGATCAATTTAACATGATTAGACTTTTTTTTTTAACTAAACCACATAACAATGCATTAAGTAGTTAAAATGAGCCAAAACTTGACTTAATTAAAATGCTGCTTATATAAAATCATCAATAATAATCCAATCATATATTTAGAATATATAAAACAAGACATTTTGCATTATAAGTACTTTTACTTTTGATACTTTAAGTACATTTTGATGCTGATACTTTTGTACTGCAGTAAGTTTTGAATGCAGGACTTTTACTGTAGTAGAGTCATTTCACAGTGTGTATTAGTACTTTTAGTGCAGTAAATAAAGGATCTAAATACTTCTTCCACCACTGCATGAGAGTTTAGATTAGTGGGAATAAAACACAGTTATAAAAGAGCAGAGCTACACTAGAAGATGGAATAAAAAACACAAATATAGATATTTTCATAGAGCTCCCTCACACTCCTGCATGCATCAAGTTGCACATTTTGTATTTGTTTAAACTTTTCTACTGGTTTACTTGTGTTTAGTTTGTTAATGAAGCTTTATCTGATGCTAATGTTGGTGGACTGAGGAGATAAAAGTGGACTGCAGTAAATAAAGGGTGTGAGGAGGTTCTCTGGTTTCTGTCAGCTGCCAGCAGGAGGCGCTGGACGAGCCGCTCCAGACCTCCAGAGGAGATGAGTAGAGTCCGTCCCAGAGGAGGAGGAGGAGGAGGAGCAGCCTCCTGCAGCCCTGGAGCTCCTCCTGCTCCTCAGTAAGAGTTCAGAGCTTGAGGAGGAAACATCAGAGAGGAGAGATGCGTCGACAATGAACTAATCAATAAATGGATCTAATCAGGAGGAATGTAAAGCAGCCGCTGCTGCTGTTTCTCCTCTTTCTGCCGCTCTCAGGTAAGAGATTTATAATTAATAAGGAGATTTATCTTTAATATTAGTTTAATATGTGAGGGAGAGTTAAACACCAGCAGGCTGGTGGGAACCGATCACCTATCGATCAGTCTGTCCGGAACCTGAAGGGTCATCAATGATCCTGACTGAGTTAAATATCTAACTGATCGGTTAGTTTCACTCAATCAACTTATTAAACCTTATTAAAGTTTATTATTCAGTCTGTGGTTTCACCTCAGAACATTAAAGTCATCATGATAAACTTTATTCACATATTTAAACCCTCCAGTTAATAACGAGGCTCATTTATTGTCTGATCATTATAATAAACTGAATCTTTTATCTAAATTAACGTTCATTTAACTGTCAGTTCACTTTTAAACTTTTAGCTCTGTTAGTTTCTAATGTTGGTTTAATAAACGTTAATAAACGTTAACCCTTTATTGTCCTTAAGTTGTTTTGGTATTGTTGTTTTTAATTGTTTTATGCATCAATAGGAGTTGCACTCTAATGTCATTGTATTATATACAAAGACAATAAAGTCTATTATACTCTATTATATTATATTCTACTCTATTCTCTGTTGTTAATGTATAAACCAGCCAGTCTAACTCAGTAATGTTCAAAGCTTATTTAAGTTGCAGATAAATAAAGAGATACTATGAAGTGAAAATGCTGCAGATCTCTAAATATGAAGCATATTGATGCATAAACTGAACAACAGTTAGTCTCAGTATTAAATAATTCTGTTACATTGTGACTTTGTGATCTAATAATCAGGATCCAAGAGAAATAAATGAGAGATGAACAGTGTTCAGTTTACTGGATCAATCATCATATGAGACATGGAGCTGCTGTTATATATAATATAATATTATATTATATATATATATATATATATATAAGAGAGAGATCTGTGTGTGAGGAGTCAGCGCTGCAGCTTGTTATTGATGTTGTTGCTTTGAACTGGACGTGTATTTATTCTGTTCATATATTGAGTTATTAGTAATGACTCCGTGTCTCAGAGTCAAAGTTCACATTAATGAAACATTATATAAACTAGTGATGGTTTGAGTTTAAACTAAAGAGACTAACAGCAAACAGAGTTTATGACTTTATGATCCGTCAGAACTGGATTAAAGAAATAAAGCTTGTGTGATGTGACAGCAGACTGTCAGATATTATATTTCACCTTTAGAGGCGTTTTAATCAGTCGTATCATCTATAAACACTGATCACATCTATATCATATCTATAGAGGACACTGGGTCATTTCCTAAGTTTAATCTCTGACATATTTTAAATCCAGTAGTAGGCTGAGTGTGTTTAACCCTCTGAAATCTATTATGTCTGTTAAAAATCTGTTAAATATCTTCACCACGCCATGTTGGTGTCAGGTTTTCAGCGTTTCTTCTCCTTTATGTCCTTTATGTCCTTTATGTCCTTTATGTCCTTTATGTCCTGATCATTAATGTTTAACTTTGACTTACTGGATCAAAATGTTGAACCCAAAAGAAACAAAGGAAACATAAAATCTGATCTTGAAAATTATGTTTCAAAACACAGAAATGTAAATGTTGCAAATATGAACACAGGTTGCAAATATAACATCTAACAGGTAGAATGAGGATAATATCTAGTTCTATGTTCTTAAACTAAATATATTTGACATTATCTCAGAGTTTGAAGCCAGAACTTTATTTGGATGCTGATGGAGAGACTCCATGTTTGTGTCTCAGGTCATGAAGAAGAGATGTTCAGGTGTTTCTTGGACTCTGGAGGTTAAATGTTGTTGCTGCTGATGTCCTCCTCCTCTCCTCACATGTTGTTTCTCCTCCTCAGGTGTTTTATGTTTCAGTGAGTTGTTCTTCATCAGGGAGCCTCATGACGTGACGGTGATGAGGAGGGATTCTGTGGTTCTGGACTGTCAGGCTCACGGAGAGTCTCCCATCGACGTGCGGTGGATCAGGAACGGAGTCCGAGTCCTGGAGAGCGACCGAGTCTACCGGCTGTCCAACGGCTCGCTCTTCATCTCCGAGGTGGAGAGCAGACGAGGAGACAGATCAGACGAAGGCCTCTACCAGTGCCTGGCCCAGAACCAGTACGGAGCCATCCTCAGCCAGAAGGCCCGGCTCACAATCGCCAGTAAGCCAAACCTTTATAACCCTTTATAACCCCTTATATGGAGACATAGACCTGGAGGAGGTCTCTGGACGAGTCCAGGCAGAGTCCAGGCTGACTAGGAACTAGTGACATAACCAGTCCTACGTCATGTGTTTGGGCTGCTTTCAATAATCACTGGATGATATTCACACGTTCATCTAACCTAAAGAGCTTTAAACTGGTGCTGATAGCTGTTTATTAATGTCTTTGGGTTAGTTAGTTAGTTGTTGCTCAGCTGTCTGTGATAGCAGCAAGAGGAACAAAGTGTTGAGAGTTGGAGCTGAAGCTGGAAGTGTTTGGAGGTGAATGTGTCCATTGGTGTGTTAATGAAGATGTGAAAGGTCAGAATGAGTCCAGGAGGCTAACAGATTAATAAACAGATACTATGAAGTGGGAATGCTGCAGATCTCTAAATATGAAGCATATTGATGCATAAACTGAACAACAGTTAGTCTCATTATTAAATAATTCAGTTACATTGTGACTTTGTGATCTAATAATCAGGATCCAAGAGAAATAAATGAGAGATGAACAGTGTTCAGTTTACTGGATCAATCACCATATGAGACATGGAGCTGCTGTTATATATAATATTATATATATATAAGTATATATATGAGGTTTAAACTGGTGCTGATAGCTGTTTATTAATGTCTTTGGGTCAGTTGTTGCTCAGCTGTCTGTGATAGCAGCAAGAGGAACAAAGTGTTGAGAGTTGGAGCTGAAGCTGGAAGTGTTTGGAGGTGAATGTGTCCATTGGTGTGTTAATGAAGGATGTGAAAGGTCAGAATGAGTCCAGGAAGCTAAAGAGCAGATGAGCCTTTTCACAGTCAGCCTTTCATCTCATTGCTGCTGATCGCTGAGGAATTGTTCTTTAGGAATGCTTTCTCCTCTGGTGGGGGAGCAGAGCAGCTCCAGGCAGAGTTAAAGTCTTTAGGACTGAGACCTGAGACCTGAGACCCCTCCTCCACTCCACGCCACGCACCAGGACCCTCCACTAACCCTGTCACAGAGAAACAGTCAGTTATAACATCAGTTATAACATCACTAACCTGTCACAGAGAAACATACAGTTATAACATCAGTTATAACATCACTAACCTATCACAGAGCTCTTTAAACATTTTATGTTTAAGTTTCATCACCAGATTTATTTCAAGCTATCATTGTTTTTCCAGTGTCTGGATATGTATAAATATATATTTTACTTATTTAAAGAATTATTACAAAGAAACATTAACTTCCTGCTCTGGCAGATAATCTGACTTGTTTCCAGCATGTATTTGCTCCATTCTAGTTCTTTATTTCTTATTGTTTGTCAGCTGGTTTCTGCAGTCTTGTGCTTGGATTGTTTCCATCTCATTTCATCGTGGAAGATTGTTTTACTATGAAATCTTTTTTAAAGTAATAATAGTAAATGAACTTTAGTTTAATGGGGCTCAGTTAGTGTGAGTTACATGAAGTCATACTAAGTCACATGTGGTAGAAATCATCATCATAATCAGATCTTTTCTGGTACTTAAAACTTATATATAGTTTATTAATGAATTGGGTGTTTTACCTGCTTTATATTTTAATGTTTAGAGGTGCTAAAGGCTGCAGAAAGCTTTACTAGTTAGTTTAAAATGTCACTTAGAGCTGCTGGAGGGTCTATCTGGAAGCTCATAAAGTTAGCACATAGCTGAGAAATGCTCTGCTGGAGGAGCAGGAGGAGGAGCGGCAAGAGGGGGAGGAGGAGGAGGAGAGGAGGAGGTCAGTGGGGGTTGTAGTGATGTTGTGCCCACACACATACGCACACACACACTAATGTGAATTGGTGTTTCCAGCCCCTCCTCCTCCTAAATGACCAAACTTTAGTGCAGCTCCCACCAGGTCAGGAGGTGCTGCAGCCTTTCACACATTGTTTTCTGCCTCACTACTCTGGAGGAGGAGGAGGAGGAGGAGGAGGAGCTTTCTCTCTGTCCATCTCTGTCCTCATTCCCCACAAAGAAAAGTCTTCCTGAGTTCGTCCTGATATCAGAGGACAGACCAGCTGGACGATAAAGATCATTACAGTTAAAGTTCATTATAACTTTATATTTAGATAGAGGAGTCGTTGTGGTGACTCTGATCTACCTGCTGCTGTGGAAGTCCACCCAGAGATTACAGCAACATGTGCTCATTTATCTGCACATGAAACTGTTTATTATATTATAATTAGGGCCTACTGTGGATTAGGTTATACTGTGGATTTCTTCTTCTTCCTCTTCCGGACGCAATTTCGTCCCACTACTAGTCCTACAACTTGAAGAGTTGCAGGACAAATTATATATCAAAACGTGCGGTTTGATCGGGATCGGTGTGCTATTACTTTTCTTGACAGAATACGAATTTTGCGCGACGTAAGTCGCGAAAAACTGCCCAAAATTTTGCATTGAAATGAATGGGACGACCGAGAAAAATGAGCGAAAAAGAACAATAATTGGAGATTTTTAAACGTCTACTTCTCCGGCATAATTTCACCTAGAGACTCCATTTAAACTTTAAACAGTAGACACAAGTCTTGTGTATCGGTGTATTAATCCAGGTTTCGATAGGTCATATAGTTTTTTATCAATCCCTGTTCAATGACCATGATCATTTTTGGAGAAATTCTGAGATTATAATGGGTGTGTATTGCACGGAATGTTCGTGTCACAGTGTGTGACATCATCGCCAGAGTGTAGAGGGAGAGAAAAAACTGTCAAAAAATAAATTTTAAAACTGCGCTCCAGGCCGCAAATTCCACTCTACAGAAATAATTTATACATAGAAACGTAGGAAAATGAGTCTTCTCCCTCACAATCCTCTGGTAAAGCTGTCAGAGTTATAGTTTGGGCGTAGGACGCACAGATGATCCACCAACACCACCAACAGCCTCATTGGCTCCCATATTAAAAACACAGGGAGATTTCTGAGCTGTCTGACATTTAACAGTTTTTTTAGATCGCTCTAACAAACCTATTTTTTTATTTTTCTTAAAAACAACATATGTAGACGTTCAGGAAGAACTCAGGACGCTCAAAGTGAAGTCGGATCAATGATAGGTATTATGGTTTTGCCAAAAATGCTTTCTGTTCAAGGCCAGAAATTCCAGTCTGTCCACCTCTGCTGTCACTGTTCGGGACATTAGCAGGTGTCAGTTAATTCTGTTGATTGCTTTGATCTTTGATGTGATTACAGTTACAGATACACACACACACACACACACACACACACACACACACACACACACATATTTTGAGGTTAAAGGGCATAGTTTGAAATCTCTGAAGAATCTCATCATAGTGTACACACACCGGCAGTAGCCCCTGTGGCCCTTTCAGAATTTCCCCAGAGGAAATTTTCTAGTTGTCTTTAGTAAAGTTGATGATTAGTTTAATAATCAATTATTGTTCCATTAATCCAATAATTGTTGCAGCTCTACTTCGGTCTTTTCACATGTTAGTTCCTCTTCTAAAAGATGAACAGAGCAACATGTTGGAGCCTCCGGATACAGGTAGATTTACCTTTTTATCTCTCATCCTCCAACAGCTTCGTCCTGACAAGACGAGCTAGTAAAGACAATGTTTGGGGACAGGAACAGCGTCCTAGAGAGCTTTAGATCTGGTAGATCTGTTGCGATGTTAGCGCTGGAGCTGCTCCTGTGTTGGAGCTGGAGCTGCTGGTTGTTCTGTGAGGAATGTGATCGTTGGGTTTGTTAAACACAAAGGTGAGGAGGTTTTAGTCCTGATGAGGAGGAATGTGACACGTGATCCTCACCATGTGATCCTGTCAATAGATCCAGATTGATGGAGAGAGATTAGCTCCTAGCTTAGCCTCCTGCTAACGGATGCTATATACAGACCCAGACTGTCACAGTTATCATCAACTGGTACAGCTCTGCTACTTCTACTTCTTCTTCTTCTTCTTCTTCTTCTTCTACTTCTTCTTCTTCTACTTCTTCTTCTACTTCTTCTACTTCTACTTCTACTCTCCTACTTCTTCTTCTTCTTCTTCTTCTACTCTTCTACTTCTTCTTCTTCTTCTTCTTCTTCTTCTACACTACTTTTCTACTCCGCGGTGGCCTCCTGGTTCATGTAAATAATGTGTGAGATGGTGAACCAGCTCAGAGATGTAGATGTCAGAGATAATCATTAGAAACAGAGATATTAATTGATAATAAATCTCTAAGTATTGATGAGCAGCAGCAGCGTTTCAGGATCAGATGAAGTTGAAGCCGTGTGCTCAGTAAACTGTGTCATTATGTGTCACATTCTCACTGATAATAACTCTTATTAGCATTTATTAGGAATACTATAGTATAGTAACACATGGAGCAGCTCCTCTCCTCCCACTAACCTGTCTGTTACTGTTACTGGTTACTGGTTACTGGTTACTGGTTACTGGTCCCAGTCTGCTGAGTGTTTCTGGTTCTGAGTTCAGTGAGTGTTTAAAGGAGCTGCTGCAGTTCATGTTAAAGTTTATTTTACTTTATTTTCTGGTCCAACACCTGCAGCTTCACTTTAAGTTGCTAAGAAAAGATTGTGACTAGAACTATTATAAACCTCAATCAGAGGAAACAAACCTGCTCACTGTGATCTGGTGATGAATGAATGAATGAATGAATGAATGAAAGGGCCTAAAGTGAGTCAACTCAAAGGCTGGAATCTTGTATTTCTCCTCTGCTGGACACGAAAGGTTACCATGGTTCCCCTGAACGGCAGCCCAGGGGTCAAAGGTCACCTTAAAGTGTTCAATAGACGGAGGGCAGCAGGACTTAAATCTGTCCTACAGCACTAGAGATGCTCTGCTAGTTTCAGTCCTCAGAGCTCCACTTCCTCTCCTCAGTTATAACACACACTGTAGAAACAAATAAACTAATACATGCTGAAACAAGTCAAATCATCTGCCAGGGCAGTAAGTAAATGTTTCTTTGTAAAAACTCTTTAAATAAGTAAAAAATATCTAAAAACTGGAAAAACAATGTTAGATTGAAATAAATACAAATATTCTTATTTTGAGCAATTGTGGCTTGAAAAACCTGCACAGAAATACTTGAAACGAGCACGTTCTGGTGGTAGAAAATGCTTTTTAAATATAATTTAAACTTCATGCAACTAAAACTCTCAACTGGAGCCAATATTTTAGGTAAAAACTCACCATATTCAACAGTTGAATAGATTGAAAAGCATGAAAAAGTCTGTCAATCCTAAAAACAAGTCTTTATACAATAAGATAATAAAATAAGCACATAAAGCTATGGTCAGTAGGTAAATTATACTCAGAACAAGATAATGAAGATACTATTGATAGATAGAAGAAGAAAATACTTGGTGAGCTTCATGTTTTTGCAGTGCAACTTTTATTTTGTTATCTATCTTCTTATTGTTGTAAAAAGAAACTAACTTACAAACTATTTTATTGTTAAAACAGAATGTTTCCAGATTGACACTCTGTGTTTAACCAGAGATTAAAGACAATGAAGCCTGTGTGTGTGTGTGTGTGTGTGTGTGTGTGTGTGTGTGTGTGTGTGTGTGTGTGTGTGTGTGGAGGTTGGTGTTGAATGATTGGAAAACTTTGTTTAAGAGATAAGAGGTGGAGGAGGGGATGGATGCTTCTTAGGCTGCTCTGGGATCAGGCTGCTCTGGGATCAGGCTGCTCTGGGATCAGGCTGCTCTAGGATCAGGCTGCTCTGGGATCAGGCTGCTCTGGGATCAGGCTGCTCTGGGATCAGGCTGCTCTAGGATCAGGCTGCTCTGGGATCAGGCTGCTCTGGGATCAGGCTGCTCTGGGATCAGGCTGGTATAGGATCAGGCTGCTCTGGGATCAGGCTGCTCTGGGATCAGGCTGGTATAGGATCAGGCTGCTCTGGGATCAGGCTGCTCTGGGATCAGGCTGGTATAGGATCAGGCTGCTCTGGGATCAGGCTGCTCTGGGATCAGGCTGCTCTGGGATCAGGCTGCTCTAGGATCAGGCTGGTATAGTATCAGGCTGCTCTGGGATCAGGCTGGTATAGGATCAGGCTGCTCTGGGATCAGGCTGCTCTGGGATCAGGCTGGTATAGGATCAGGCTGCTCTGGGATCAGGCTGCTCTGGGATCAGGCTGCTCTGGGATCAGGCTGGTATAGGATCAGGCTGCTCTAGGATCAGGCTGCTATAGGATCAGGCTGCTATAGGATCAGGCTGCTCTGGGATCAGGCTGCTATAGGATCAGGCTGCTCTAGGATCAGGCTGCTATAGGATCAGGCTGCTCTGGGATCAGGCTGCTATAGGATCAGGCTGCTCTGGGATCAGGCTGCTATAGGATCAGGCTGCTCTAGGATCAGGCTGCTATAGGATCAGGCTGCTCTGGGATCAGGCTGCTCTGGGATCAGGCTGCTCTGGGATCAGGCTGCTCTGGGATCAGGCTGCTCTGGGATCAGGCTGGTATAGGATCAGGCTGCTCTGGGATCAGGCTGCTATAGGATCAGGCTGCTCTGGGATCAGGCTGCTCTGGGATCAGGCTGCTCTGGGATCAGGCTGGTATAGGAAGTGTTTTCTGTTGGTGACAGATTATCAATTTTCAAGGTTTCCTCATGCAGTTTTTCTAACAGCATGTTGAACACTTAAAATAATAAATGAACTCTGTCTTTACTCTTCATGTTTGTTGTGTTGGGAGAACAAACAGACATGTGATCTGACTGATATCTGTTTGTCTTTAGCTTTGATTATGATCTCTGGACATCACTTTAATAATAATAACTTCACATCATTGGTGTTAATATGAGGATTCATCATGTTGTGTTTTATTAGCAGCAGCAGCTCCAACCAGGACTACAGGGTTTATTACTAAACAGGATTTAAAATGTCACAATGGAGAACAAACACTGGTTTCTGGTGTGCAGCAGGGCCGTGGTTTAGGGTGTTTAGGGTTTAGGGTTTTTAGGGTTTTTAGGGTTTTTAGGGTGTAGGTGATGTTGGCTCTGACTTGGTGCTGGCCAGGATCTGTGGAGGTCAGAGGTCAGAGGTCAGAGGTGGAGTCAGAACTGTTTCTTCATGCTTTTAGAGAACAGACAGAGGAGTTGGATCTTAGTTCTGTTTGGTTTTATTTAACGGGATCAGGACCAAATATTTATGTTGTTGGAATAAAGGAGGTGATGCACACACACTGCAGAGAGAGAGGAGAAGTCCTTTTAATAAACAGAGATGAGAATAGATGAGTGCTGATAGATTCAATAAATCACCAACACATCAACATGTTTGATCATCTCATCTGATGCCCAGGAGGTCAGACTGATCAGATAAACCAGCAGCTCTGATGTTCATCCTCTCTTAGTACTTTATCAATAATCAATAATCATCCCGCTGATGGTCAACCCAGCAGCACTGGACTGAATGAAAGCAGAGCAGAAAGGCAGAGAAGAGAAGAGAGGAGAGGAGAAGAGATCACAGATCAGCTCTCAGAGCCTGCAGACACTAAACATCACAAAACATCACCTCAGACCACCTCAGCACTTTAACAGCATCTCTGGAAGAGCCTGGGTGTGTGTGTGTGTGTGTGTGTGTGTGTGTGTGTGTGTGTGTGTGTGTGTGTGTGTGTGTGGATGATGATGATGATGATGTGATGCTGACCACAGTTTGTCTCTGGGCTTTATCAGGATCATTTATTATTATTATTATTATTATTGTTATTATTATTATTATACTATATGAGGCACATATATAATATATAAATAACTGATAATAAATAGAGTCATTTAGATTCACTATATTCAGGTTATTATTCAGGTTATTATATTGTGTATCTGTGGGTTCCAGGCAGCATCTTCCTCAGATTGTGGAGGATTAAAGCATGTTGGATATATTATATAATGTTTCTCATTCTGAATATTAACAGATGTTCCTGTTGATGCTTCCTCCTCCTTCCTCCTCCTCCCTGCTCCTTCCTCCTCCTTCCTGCTCCTTTATCCTCCTTCCTCCTCCTTCCTGCTCCTTTATCCTCCTTCCTCCTCCTTCCTCCTCCTTCCTGCTCCTTCCTCCTCCTTCCTCCTCCTTCCTCCTCCTCCTTCCTGCTCCTTCCTCCTCCTTCCTCCTCCTCCTCCTTCCTGCTCCTTCCTCCTCCTCCTTCCTGCTCCTTTCTCCTCCTTCCTCCTCCTTCCTCCTCCTTCCTCCTCCTCCCTGCTCCTCTTCCTGTTTCTCTGTGTCCTCCTGCTTCCTGCTGGTGTTCTGAGGCCAGAGACCACCGTGTGTTTGAGTCTCTCATATCTGATTTGATGGTCTGAACCTTAAAGCAGACGACAGTTTTGCATCTTGAAATGAACCCAAATAAATGATCAATGATGTCATTGGCAGAAAGTTCTATGGTTTTATTGTTCTGCTCCAGTGGAAAAAAACATTTTTATTCTAGTGATCTGTCCGATTCTGTCCATACCAAAGTTATTATAGTTAATGAAAACTAACGAAAACTAGAATTAAAAAACATTTTTGTTAACTGAAATAAAAAATAAAAACAAGAGTTTTTATAAAAACAATAACTAACTGAAACTGTATTTTGTGGTTCCAAAACTAACTAAAACTAACTAAAATTATAGTGAAAATGTCCTTCGTTTTCATCTTTGTCAACTTTTTTCATCCGTAAACCTTTTTGGTTGATATGAAATCTATTTCATCTATCTGGTTTTATGACTTAATAAACTTATTGGGGCTGAGATGGATCAGACAAAGGAAATAAAGGAAACATTTATTGTAACCTTATTGAATCTGGACCCAACAAATACCCCATTACAAAACAACTACAACTAATAAAAACTACACTACAACTAATAAAAACTAAACTACAACTAATAAAAACTAAACTACAACTAATAAAAACTAAACTAAAACTAATAAAAACTAAACTACAACTAATAAAAACTAAACTACAACTAATAAAAACTAAACTAAAACTAATAAAAACTAAACTACAACTAATAAAAACTAAACTACAACTAATAAAAACTAAACTACAACTAATAAAAACTACAACTAATAGAAACTAAACTACAACTAATAGAAACTAAACTACAACTAATAGAAACTAAACTACAACTAATAAAAACTAAACTACAACTAATTAAAAATAAACTACAACTAATTAAAAATAAACTAAAACTAAGCATTTTACAAAAAATAAAAACTCTTTAAAACTAACTGGATTTAAAAAACAATAAATCAAAACGAAATTAAAACTAAAACTGATGAAAAGTCCAAAACTATTCTAACCTTGGTCTGTAACCAGGATTATTGGATTATTGGATGTATTTATGATATTTGATTATTTCCAAGTAAAATGTCATTGAAGGAAGAATCTGCAATTTACGGTATTTGTATATTTTCATAAAAAAAATAAGTGGTTCTATTTAATAAATATGACTCAGAAACAACCTGAGTAAAGATTACAAACACTTTCTGTGGAAAAACTTGCTGAGCTGTTTTTAAGTAAATGTGGCTCCAGTTATTTTCTCTCTGTCCAAAGAGCAGTGGGATGACTGGGATGATGGTGTTAACCAGTGAGTGACCCCAGGACCACTGGGAGCTGAATGGTTTGAGGAGTTTTATGGCCGTTGGGAACCAGTAAAGAGGAGCGTCATTAACAGAAAGGCTGAAACTACTTCAATCAGTATAAAATGCTAACATGCTGCTTCACCTCACCAGCAGAGCTGATTGTTATTCACGCCGCTTCATTTGCTTTCTGCTCAGCTGGAGGCTGACAAGTTTCAGTTTCAGGGAAACTCAATCTATCAGGATGGAGCTGTTCCCTCCATCAGCACCTCCATCAGCACCTCCATCAGCACCTCCTGCACCTCCTGCTGCTCAGCAGCTCAGAGCTGGAAAACAGGAAAACAGGAAAACAGGAAAACAGGCTCCTGATGGAGACGGACACACTGATAAAAGGTCTAAAACCAGATCAAACAGTAAATCTGCTGCATGGACAGATAATTTACCTTGACAAGATTTATTAAATTAAGATTATTAAATCTAGAAATAAGCATGTTGAACACTTAAGATAATAAATTAACTCTTAAAACCAGATAAATGATCTAACACTTCTAAATCTAAAGTTTTTTTTTTTATCTTGGTGGGAACCAAATAATCATCAGGTCACTCTGCTCGGGCCAGTTCATCACTGCTGGCAGCTTTCATTTATTTATTTTGTACATTTTTTGTCTTTTTTGGTCATTTTGTAACCAAAAGAAGATGTAAAAAGACATCAAATGACCAAGAAAGACATAAAAACACAACAACAGACAAAAAAAGACACAAAAGATGTAAAATCACACAATAGAGACACAAAAAGACAAAAAAACACAAAAAAAAGACAAAAAGTTTTTTTTTAAGTGTTCAACATGCTTATTTCTAGATTTAATAATCTTAATTTAATAAATCTTGTCAAGGTAAATTATCTGTCCATGCAGCAGATTTACTGTTTGATCTGGTTTTAGACCTTTTTACAGTGTGAAAGTGTGAAATACATCAATATGTTTGGGAATAAACAGATAATAAGATTCCTTTGGATGTATCTTGTAGAACCGACCACTTTATGTTTATAATAGTTTTTATGAGGACAGACGAGTGATTGAAGTGATATAAATGGTGATTTAAGTCGTTGAGTTTCTCTCTAACACTGTGAGTTAATGTGTTAGCGTCTCATGTGCTTTAGTTTTCTGTCAAAGCTCGTTTTGTTGAGTGAAATACAAAACCAGCTGCAGCACAAAGAAACACCTCAGGGGAAAATACTTTCCTTTGACTTGTTCCTAGAAAGACCTGACATGTTAGACGTTCAGAGATAAAATCATGAATACTTCTCTTGTTAACATGTTCAGGACACACAGAGAGTTTAGAAGCTTCAGTTCTCTCCTCGCTGCCTTCTGATAATATACAACCTCAATTTGTTCCTCGAGAGAAGCTAATGAAGCTGCTAATGGAGCTAATAGTCTTTGCTCTGAGCTCTTTACACTGTAAAACATGTCTGGAGATTTTAGGGTGAAAAACTGTTAAACCATGACAGTAAAAGACGTAAAATTATAAATGGGTTAATTCAGTTTCAGTAACAATGAAACACTGTAAATGTTTTTATCAGACAAAACAGGATTTTTACATTTTTGTTTTTTGAAAAAATACATTACTCCACTGTAAAAAAAAAACACTGTAAGCAAAATTTTGCATTGAAATGAATGGGACAGCCGGAAAAAAATGAGCAACAAAGAACAATAATTGGAGATTTTTAAACATCTACTTCTCTGGCATAATTTCACCTAGAGACTCCATTTAAACTTTAAACAGTAGACACAAGTCTTGTGTATCAGTGTATTAATCCACGTTTCGATAGGTCATATAGTTTTTTATCAATCCCTGTTCAATGACCATGATCATTTTTGGAGAAATTCTGAGATTATAATGGGTGTGTATTGCACGGAATGTTCGTGTCACAGTGTGTGACATCATCACCAGAGTGTAGAGGGAGAGAAAAAACTGTCAAAAAATAAATTTTAAAACTGCGCTCCAGGCCGCAAATTCCACTCTACAGAAATAATTTATACATAGAAATGTAGGAAAATGAGTCTTCTCCCTCACAATCCTCTGGTAAAGCTGTCAGAGTTATAGTTTGGGCATAGGACGCACAGATGATCCACCAACACCACCAACAGCCTCATTGGCTCCCATATTAAAAACACAGGAAGATTTCTGAAAAAGGGAGATGTAACAGTTTTTTAGATCGCTCTAACAAAGCTATTTCTTAATTTTTCTTCACAAAAAACATATGTAGACGTTCAGGAAGAACTCAGGACGCTCAAAGTGAAGTCGGATCAATGATAGGTATTATGGTTTTGCCAAAAATGCTTTCTGTTCGAGGCCAGAAATTCCAGTCTGTCCACCTCTGGCTGCAGTCACTGTGCTAGAAGATTCCACAGCTGTTAATTCTGTTGATTGCTCTGCTCTGATTGGTCGACCCCAACGCTTTGATGCTTTGATGTGATTACAGTTACAGATACACACACACATGCACGTGTAAGCGTGCACACTCCTCCAGATACACATGTTTTATTACATTATTATACACATTATTATTAAATGATAATTGTGTCTTGCTGTGTTTTGCTGCAGGTATCTCAGCTTTTACAATCCAGCCGACCTCCATCGTGGTGACTGAAGGATCAGTCGCCAGGTTCTCGTGCAGAATCAGCGCCCACCCTCCGTCCATCATCACCTGGGAGTTCAACCGGGTCACGCTGCCGCTCGCCACTGAACGGTACCGCCTCCATCACTTCCCTTTAACTTCATCACATTCATTTCTCACCTGCTGTTGAACCACAGGTTGTTTTAAACAGACCTGAGACAATAAGCTGAGACCATTCTGATCCTTTATCACTAATTATTATTATGACTGTTTGATGTCTCCATATTTGACATAATAACTGTATTCTATCTGCCATCCAGAATCACAGTGCTGCCCAGTGGCGTTCTGCAGATCTACGGCGTTCAGGCGGCAGACGCTGGAGGTTACCGATGCATCGCCACCAACATCGCCAGCCGCCGCCGCAGCACGGAGGCCACGCTCACCGTCACGCCAGGTATCCACCAATCAGATCGCTCGCTCTGTCTGCAGGTGTTTTAAAGGCATCAACACACAGTTTAGTGATGAAATATCAACCATGAAGCTTTATAACTGTGTAGAGGGTAGAATAAGAGACTCCTCTCCTTTAGTGGTATATTTACCAGATAAATGATCTAACACTTCTAAATCTAAAGTTTTTTTTTTATCTTGGTAAGAACCAAATAATCATCAGGTCACTCTGCTCGGGCCAGTTCATCACTGCTGGCAGCTTTACTTTATCTGGTTTTAAGAGTTCATTTCATCATTGTGTCTTTTTAGTGGTCATCTATTTTTGGCCAGTTTGTGTCTTTTTTGGTCATTTCACATCTTTTTTTTCATTTTGTGTCTTTATAATGGTCATTATATCTTTTTTTTGTCAATTTGTGTCTTTTTAGTGGTCATTTTCACATATATTTTTGGTAATTTTGTGTCTTTTTTGTACATTTTTTGTCTTTTTTGGTCATTTTGTGAAGAAGATGTAAAAAGACACAAAATGACCAAAAAAAGACACAAAAAGACAAAAAAACAAACATAAAATGACCAAAAAAGATGTAAAATTACTAAAAAGACAAAAAAAAAAAAAAAAAACAGACACAAAAGACGTAAAACCACCAAAAAAAGACACAATTTTTTTTTTTTATCTTGGTAAGAACCAAATAATCATCAGGTCACTCTGCTCGGGCCAGTTCATCACTGCTGGCAGCTTTACTTTATCTGGTTTATTTCTTATTTTAAGTGTTCAACATGCTTATTTCTAGATTTAATAATCTTAATTTAGAAGAAAATCTTGTCAAGGTAAATTATCTGTCCATGCAGCAAGATATTTAGTGTTTTTATCTGGTTTTTAGACACCTTTGTTACAGTGTAAAAGGAATATATAATGTAGTGTTCTATAATTAATTCAATGCGTCTCCTCTGTGCTCCTGCAGCTCCGAGGCCCCTCCTCCCTCAGAGGCCTCGTATCATCGCGGGTCCTCAGAACGTGTCGGTGTCCCTGCACCAGAACACCATCCTGGAGTGCATGGCGACAGGAAACCCGCGGCCCATCATCTCGTGGAGCCGCGCCGACAGCCGGTCCATCGACGTCTACAACACCAAAGTCCTGGGGAACGGGAACCTGATCATCTCCGACATCAAGCCGCAGCACGCCGGCGTCTACATGTGCCGAGCGACCACGCCGGGGACACGCAACTACACCGTCGCTGCCGCCAACGTCACCGTGCTCGGTACAGACACACCTTATAGTATTCTTATTGGTTAAAGACTCGTTTTAGGATTGACACTGTGAGCTTTTTCATGTTTTTCAATCTATTCAACTGTTGAATATGGTGAGTTTTTACCTCAAATATTGGCTCCAGTTGAGAGTTTTAGTTGCATGGAGTTTAAATGATATTTCAAAAGTATTTTCTATCACTAAAACGTGCTCGTTTCAAGTATTTCTGGCTTATTTTAATGTTACTACAGTCGGGCTTTTCAAGCCACAATTGCTCAAAATAAGTATTTTTGTATTTATTTCAAGCTATCGTTGGTTTTCCAGTTTCTAGATATTTTTACTTATTTAAAGAATTCTTACAAAGAAACATTTACTGACTGCACTGAAAGATAATTTGACTTGTTTCCAGCATGTTTTTGCTTGATTCTAGTTATTTATTTCTTGTTTTTGTTGGTTGGTTTTTGCAACTAAAACTCTCAACTGGAGCCAATATTTAAAGCATGAAAAAGCTCACAATGACAATCCTAAAAACTTTATACAATAAGATAATTAAATAAGCACATAATAATAATACAAATAATTAAATAAGCACATGAAGCTATGGTCAGTAGAAAAATTATACTCAGAACAAGATAATTAAGATATTATTGATGGATAGAAGTAGGAAATGTTTATTGCAGTGCAGTTTGTCATATATATATTTTATGTCATAGTTCATAGGTCAAACCCTCTCCTCTCTCTATATATTTATATATATTTATACGTGTATTTGTGCCTGCTGCTGTGTTATAAAGCCCCTCCCTCCCTGGTGGAGTGGCCGGAGAGCCTGACCCGTCCGCGGGCCGGCACCGCTCGCTTCGTCTGCCAGGCTGAAGGAGCTCCGGCTCCAAACATCACGTGGCTGAAGAACGGAGAGAAGGTCCAGTCCAACGGGAGGATCAAGATGTACAACAGGTAGATCCTCCTCAGGGCTCATTAATATTCAGTCAGGAGATCCATAAACGCCTTTTCTGCTCACTCACATGATTCACATCTGGACACTGTAAAAAAAAAAAAAATAAAGGTCTAAAACCAGATCAAACAGTAAATCTGAGGGAAATGATCTTTAGCATGGACAGATAATTTACCTTGACAAGATTTATTAAATTAAGATTATTAAATCTAGAAATAAGCATGTTGAACACTTAAAATAATAAATGAACTCTTAAAACCAGATAAAGTAAATTATTTGGTTCTTACCAAGATAAAAAAAAACTTTAGATTTAGAAGTGTTAGATAATTTATCTGGTTTTAAGAGTTAATTTCTTATTTTAAGTGTTCAACATGCTTATTTCTAGATTTAATAATCTTAATGTAATAAATCTTGTCAAGGTAAATTATCTGTCCATGCAGCAGATTTACTGTTTGATCTGTTTTTAAACACCTTTTTATCAGAGTGTGTATTGAGATAAAGAACCCTGAAACCTTTAACTGCCAATTTTAAACAACATGAATAAATAATTCAGTGTAGAAAGGAAACTGAATAATTTACAGCAAACAGGCTTTTAGTTGGTTTTCCTTTGATTTGCTGCTCATTCAGCTCGTTAAGGCTCATTATAGAAGGATTGATGCTGCTAATGGAGACACCTGTCTGTCTGCACGCTCCTCACCTGTCTGTCTGTCTGTCTCTCTACCTGTCTGTCTCTCTACCTGTCTGTCTGTCTCTCTGTCTGTCTCTCTACCTGTCTCTCTACCTGTCTGTCTGTCTGTCTGTCTCTCTACCTGTCTGTCTGTCTGTCTGTCTCTCTCTCTGACCTGTCTGACCTGTCTGTCTCTCTACCTGTCTCTCTACCTGTCTGTCTGTCTGTCTGTCTCTCTACCTGTCTCTCTGTCTGTCTGTCTCTCTGTCTACCTGTCTCTCTTCCTGTCTGTCTGTCTCTCTACCTGTCTGTCTCTCTGACCTGTCTCTCTGACCTGTCTGTCTCTCTACCTGTCTGTCTCTGACCTGTCTCTCTGACCTGTCTCTCTCTCTCTCTACCTGTCTGTCTCTCTGACCTGTCTGTCTCTCTACCTGTCTGTCTCTCTACCTGTCTCTCTACCTGTCTGTCTCTCTGACCTGTCTCTCTGACCTGTCTGTCTCTCTCTCTCTCTGACCTGTCTCTCTGACCTGTCTGTCTCTCTCTCTCTCTGACCTGTCTCTCTACCTGTCTGTCTCTCTAACAGTAAGCTGGTGATCAACCAGATCATCCCTGAGGACGATGCTATCTACCAGTGCCAGGCGGAGAGCGCGGCGGGCTCGGTGCTGGCGATGGCGCGGCTGATCGTGGTGATGTCGGAGGACCGGCCCTCGGCTCCCAGGAACCTGAGGGCCGACACCGTGTCCAGCTCCGCCATCCTGCTGGCCTGGGACCGGCCCCAGTACAACGCCGACAAGGTCATCGCCTACTCCGTCCACTACATGAAGGCTGAAGGTGAGCAGACTCAGACAGACTCAGAGATCAGTTTATCTCTAGGGGAAGCTTCCCTTTAATATCTGTACATATTAATGGACTCTAACAGAGAAATACACCAACCCTACCACAGTCTGAAACTAAAAGGATCAGAACTGATGCAGCAGAACCAGACGTATTGTCTTTTTTATTCAATGTTGTCTATTATTTCTCCTTTTAGAAACTGTAAACTAGCCATAAAAGTTCCCTTCATACACTGATAAAAGGTCTAAAACCAGATCAAACAGTAAATCTGCTGCATGGACAGATAATTTACCTTGACAAGATTTACTAAATTAAGATGATTAAATCTAGAAATAAGCATGTTGAACACTTAAAATAAGAAATTAACTCTTAAAACCAGATAAATTAAAGCTGCCAGCAGTGATGAAAAAACTTTAGATTTAGAAGTGTTAGATCATTTATCTGGTTTTAAGAGTTAATTTATTATCTTAAGTGTTCAACATGCTTATTTCTAGATTTAATAATCTTAATTTAATAAATCTTGTCAAGGTAAATTATCTGTCCATGCAGCAGATCATTCCCCTCAGATTTACTGTTTGATCTGGTTTTAGACCTTTAGATTTACTGTTTTATCTGGTTTTAAGACAACATTTTATTAGTGTAGTAGAAGAAATAGACGTTTAGGAGCTTGTGGCTGGTCCTGTCTAGAGTCTAGTTGGGACCTGACTATGTGCTGGAGGTCAAGGGAATAAAAATAAAAGCTCCTCCAGTATAAAGAAGAAGAGCAGCAGCAGGTTTTCTTGAGAACAGGACTGGAGGTTCCTCTGGCTGATAAAATGCCTCAGAGCTTTTCTCTGCAGCACAAGGCTGGTAGTGTTGGAGCAGAAAGCCTTAAAGCCATTCAGCGTCCTGGGAACTCCTGCTGCTCTCAACAACAGTCACATTCCTACAATGCAACATTTGAGGAGAAAAATTCAAGAGCAGCACTTAATTATAAAGCCACTTCCAGTGAGAGGAGGTGAAAGGAACACCTGCTGGATGTGTTGGGAGGAGGAGAACACATTCCCTGTTTCATTCCTGAATAACTGGCTTCTGTCTGGATTTCTGCTCCTGATTCAGACGTAGTGAGAGACAGAAAGGCTGCTGAGTGACATTAACAGTCTGAAAGCTGAGAGAGAGTCTCTAATGAAAGGAGGAACTAATTAAAGTGTGATGGAGGGTTTAGAGTGTCTGTTCTGTGTGAAGTGGACAGGAAGCCAGACTGTTTCAGTGTTCAGGAGGATTACTGAAACATTCAGAAAGATTCTGTTTATCCTCAAGCATCTTGTTTACCACGTCAGAAATCACACGTTATTTTATCCTCCACGACTCAAATTCATCTTTTATCTCACTTTCCTAATCTGCTCTAATTAAATTACTATTATACAAAAACCCTGTGTAAATTAACAGACTGAAGCTCTGCAGCATCTTTAATGACACGAGGAGGAATGAAAGAGAAACTTTTATTTGACCTGTGGTGGCTGTGTAGTTTGTTTTTTATTACAAAATAAGATGTAAGGGCAATGAACCAACATTTAAATCTTTAATATGCTTTAAGATCAATAAACAGAAACACAGAGGGCATATTGTGATCTAGTTCTCCTGTTCCTGTTCTTCATCTGATATTAATCTGTGTGTGCAGGATTAAACAACGAGGAGTATCAGGTTGTGATTGGAAACGATACGACTCGCTACATTATTGACGAGCTGGAGGCGGCTCGTAACTACACCTTCTACGTGGTGGCGTACATGCCGCTGGGCGCCAGCCGCATGTCGGACAACGTGCTGCAGCACACGCTGGAGGATGGTAGGACACAACATACACAATAATACACAATATACACAATAATACACAATAATACACACAATAATACACGCTGGAGGATGGTAGGACACAATATACACAATAATACACACAATAACACACGCTGGAGGATGGTAGGACACAATAATACACACAATATACACAATATACACAATAATACACAATATACACAATAATACACACAATAACACACGCTGGAGGATGGTAGGACACACAATATACACAATAATACACACAATAATACACACAATAACACACGCTGGAGGATGGTAGGACACAATAATACACACAATATACACAATATACACAATAATACACAATATACACACAATAACACACGCTGGAGGATGGTAGGACACACAATATACACAATAATACACAATATACACAATAATACACAATATACACACAATAACACACGCTGGAGGATGGTGAGACACACAATAATACACAAAATAACACACAATAATACACAATAATACACAATAATACACACAATACACACAATAACACACACTGGAGGATGGTGGGACACACAATAATACACAAAATAACACACAATAATACACAATAATACACACAATAACACACGCTATAGGATGGTCAGACACACATATTTGTATTTATTTCAAGCTATCATTGTTTTTCCAGTTTCTAGATATTTTTACTTATTTAAAGAATTCTTTCTCTCTGAGAGGTTTTCAGTGCTGCTTTTTTGAATAAAGACATTTTTAGTTCACCTGCTCTGCATCTGAGTCCTGACGAGAGCCGTCCTGACATTTATTTTCTTCCTCTCTTCCTCTCTTCCTCTCTTCTTCTCTTCTTCTCTTCTTGTCTTCCTCTCTTCCTCTCTTCTTCTCTTCTCTTCTTCCTCTTTCTCTCTTCCCCCCAGTCCCCCTGCGGGCCCCTGAGCTCAGTCTGACCAGTCGGGGCCCCGGGGACATCAGGGTTTCGTGGCAGCGTCTCCCAGAGAAGCTGAGTCGAGGCCGGGTCACGGCCTACCGCCTGGCGTACAGAACCAGCTCTGAGAACACGGTGTCTCAGGTAGAACTACCTGGAGAACAGAACCAGTTCCTCCTGGAGAACCTGCAGCCGGACACCATCTACCTGCTGAGGGTCTCTGCTGCCACCAGCGTGGGCTGGGGGGACCCGTCCGCCTGGACCTCCCACCGCACGCCCAAGGCCTCCAGCGCCAGAGGTAACTAGAGATTATTAACTAAACCTAACTAAACCTAACCCTAACCCTAACCCAAGGCCTCCAGCGCCAGAGGTAACTAGAGATTATTAACTAACCCTAACTAAACCTAACCCTAACCCTAACCCAAGGCCTCCAGCGCCAGAGGTAACTAGAGATTATTAACTAACCCTAACCACCAGAGATTATTAACTAACCCTAACTAACCCTAACCCTAACTAACCCCAACCCTAACTAACCCTAACCCTAACTAGAGATTATTAACTAACCCTAACTAACCCTAAACCTAACTAACCCTAACCTAAACCTAACCCAAGGCCTCCAGCGCCAGAGGTAACTAGAGATTATTAACTAAACCTAACCTAACTAAACCTAAACCTAACTAACCCTAACCTAACTAACCCTAACCCTAACTAGAGATGATTATTAACTAACCCCTAACTAACCCTAACCTGCACGCCCAAGGCCTCCAGCGCCAGAGGTAATTAGAGATTATTAACTAAACCAAACCCTAACTAAACCTAACTAACCATAACCCAAGGCCTCCAGCGCCAGAGGTACAACTACAGATTATTAACTAAACCTAACCCTAACTAACCTTAACTAACCCAAGGCCTCCAGCGCCAGAGGTACCACCAGAGATTATTAACTAACTAAACCTAACTAACCCTAACTAAACCTAAACCTAAACCAAACTAACCCTAACTTACCCTAACCTAACTAACCCTAACCTAACTAACCCTAACCTAACTAACCCTAACCTAACTAACCCTAACCCTAACTAACCCTAACCCAAGGCCTCCAGCGCCAGAGGTACCACTACAGATTATTAATAAACCCTAACTAAACCTAACTAACCCTAACTAAACCTAACCCTAAACCTAACTAACCCTAACTGAACCTAACCCTAACTCTAACTACCCCTAATTAAACCTAACCCTAACCCTAACTAACCCTAACACAAGGCCTCCAGCGCCAGAGGTACCACTACAGTTTATTAATTAACCCTAACTAAACCTAAACCTAACTAACCCTAACCCTAACTAACCCTAACCCTAACTAACACTAACTAACCCTAACCCTAACTAACCCTAACCCTAACTAACCCTAACCCTAAAGTAAAGATGTTCATAACGTCCAACATGCTGCTATAATAAACAACCGTCCATACAGACAGGAAGCTGAGACCAAAAGATGAATCCTGACTGAACTTAAAGCTGTTAAAGGTGCAGGCAGTTTTTTGGAAATGGTAAAAAAAAGAAAATGCCAGAATTGGAGAGCTGCAATTCTATGAGAACTGTTTCTATCGAACCTGCAGACCTGTAAATCCCTCTGATTCTGGTTTAAACTGGTTTTATTCTGGTTTAAACTGGTTTCATTCTGGTTTTAACTGGTTTTATTCTGGTTTTAAATTGTTTTATTCTGGGTTTATTCTTGTTAAATGGTTTTAACTGGTTTCATTCTGGTTTTAAATTGTTTTATTCTGTTTTTATGTGGTTTTAACTGGTTTTATTCTGGGTTTAACTGTTTTTAAATGGTTTTATTCTGGTTTTAGTGGTTTTATTCTGGTTTTAACTTATTGTATTCTGGTTTTAACTGGTTTTATTCTGGTTTTAACTGGTTTTATTTTGGTTTTAACTGGTTTCAAATTGTTTTATTCTGGTTTTAACTGGCTTTATTCTGGTTTTAAATGGTTTTAACTGGTTTTAAGTGGATTCTGGCTCTCTGTGACTACAGACATAGAGCCAAAGACATTGCAGCAGTAGCCTTTTGAGTTGCTTTGCAGTGTTGGCAGTTGTCGTCCCTGCTGGAAGAGCAACTTTTGGTGCAGGATTTTCCCCCACTCCATCAGGCTTTCACCATGTGGAGCCAATAGAAGGCCTCTCTGGTGACCTGTGATTGACTTTTTAAAGCCTGATAACAGAGTCAAGAAGAAGAAGGAGTCTAGTTTTCTCTCATAGAATATAATTTACAACATGCTGAATATTGCTGTTATTAAGGGTTTTTTTCCCAATGATACAAATAAAAAGCTTGAATCAGCTTTAAACCATGACACAGAGCGGAGAGGAGCTCGCTCTAATAATCTTGTTAAGGCATTGGGTTTGTTACTCTGTGACCTTTGACCTGCACTGTCAGTAACACTGGAAGGGTTTCAGTCATGGGTCATAAAGGACTCAGGCCTCTGGCTGGGAGAGTAAACGGCCTTTAGAGCCACATGTGAAGCCGTGAGGGGGAGGGGCTTCACTTTAAACTCTTTAATGGTGAACTCCTTTCTCCTCATTCCTGGAATAAAACGTGTGAAACGGCTTCTCTGCTTGTTTCTGCTCTGCAGTCAGTGAGAAACAGCTGGTCAGGCATTAGACGGTAGTTTCACGTTTCAAAGAAAGCTTCTGGTCACAAACAGCTCGCTGAACTCTCTCCAGGTTTCTGAGAACACAAAATCTGTTTATGAGAAGCTTCACTCACAAGATCTGCTCAACATCGTTAACACGAGGACTTTTATTCTGAGTGTTTAGTGAACACACTGATGAAAAGGTGTGTCCAAAAGATTTATTAAATTCAGTTTATTAAATCTAGCAATAAGCATGTTGAACTCTTAAAATAATAAATAAACCAGATAAAGTAAAGCTGCCAGCAGTGATGAACTGACCGAGCAGAGAGACCTGATGGTTATTTGGTTCTTACCAAGATAAAAAAACTTTTTATCTGTTTTTTAAACACCTTTTTATCAGTGTGGACTTTTATTCTGAGTATTTAGTGAATATCATTATCTATATAAATGAATCTAAACTAAACTGTGTCCTGGCTCTTCTCTCATTAGTTCCTATGGCTCCTGAGCTGCTGCTGGAGCCTCTGAACTGCACCACCCTGCTGGCTCGCTGGCAGCTGCTGCACAGGAACTCCGCCGCCGCCGAAGGCTTCAGACTCTTCTACCACGAGGAGAGCCAATCAGAGAGGAGCCCCGTCCAGCTGCCCGCCTCCCAGAACGCCTTCACCATCCACGGCCTCGGTAGGTCCACATCAGTCCACATCAGTCCACATCAGTCCACATCAGTCCACATCACTTCATATCACTGAAAGCTACATGAGCACAGAGAACAATACAATACAATATGCACATTATTCTTGCTTCATAAACAGACAAACATCAACACCAAAACAGAGGTCCAGAATAAACAAACAAACACAGGGTCAGAATAGAAAACAAGAACAAAAACAAAAAACATGATGATTAATTCATCAATCATTATAGTGTTTGTCCAAAACAAAGTCAGTTTTCAGAGCATTAAGTCCTTTAATATAAGTTATTATTATTATTATTATGATTATTATTATTAATAATAGAAGTGCAGTTTTTCTCCAGTTCCTGTAGAAAGTGAACAGCTGGTTTGGACTCAGTTCATTTCTTCTTCTGTATGTGAAACTTTCCTAAAAACAGAAGTAACTGTCCAAAAAAGTCCTTTTCTCTCTGATTTTCTTCAAAACAAATATTAATAATGTATTTTTTTTTAAACTGGATTGCTCGTCCAGTTTTCCTGTTGACACAGTTTTGCACATCCCTCCAGAATATTGGAGCATTTACACATAAAACATTCTATAATCTTTCTGATAATCTTAATTTAATCAGTGTGGTTAAAGCAGCAGCAGCATCTCCTCTCAGTTTATGAGGGAAGAATCTCTGTGAGTCTCATGGAGGAGAAGCAGAGCAGCACCTCCTCCTCCTCCTCCTCCTCCTCCTCCTCCTGACCTCCCACCTCTGGCCAGCGTTGCTCCTCCTCAGCAGCTGCAGGTCGGTGTTGTGGACGTATCTTTAGGTCAGATTGACGGAGGTTTTGTTTGTGGAGGTCTGAGGGCTCCGACCATCTGACCATCTGGTCCCAGTCAGCAGCTGGTGAGCAGCTCAGCACTAAATCAATCTCTGACAGCCAGGAAGGACTGGAGGTGTTAACTCTGACCAGGCAGCCTTAAACACCAACACACTGCACATTATCTGGTTCTCACCAAGAGTTCATCTATTATCTAAGTGTTCAACATGTTTATTTCTAGATTTAATAATCTTAATTTAATAAATCTTGTCAAGGTAAATTATCTGTCAGATCATTTCATCAGATTTACTGTTTGATCTGGTTTTAAACACCTTTTATCAGTGTTCTAGTGATGCTGATATATCTGCCTACTATTATGCTACATTAATATTATTTGATGCTATTATCGGCTGTGTTGGTGTTTATTAATATAGAGATTTTAAAGTCTTTCTTCTGGGTCAGATTGTTCTAAATGTTGAATAAATGTTCCTAGAGAGAGAGGAAGCTACTGATAAATCATTAAACATGGAGCTTCAGCTGAATAAAAACAATCCTCCTTTCTGTTCCTCTGTGATAGAGGAGGTGCTGGAGGAGGAGGAGGAGGAGGAGGACGAGGAGGAGGAGGAGGAGGAGGAGGAGGAGGAGGTGGCAGCTTTATGATGTGTTTTATGAGCGTTGCTGCAGGAGAGAGGACATCAAAGCGTCTCATTGTGTTTCTCTGAGAGCCACAAAGATTATTAGTTTATTATCCCAGTTAAAGGAGATTCATTCATCCTGAATCAGACCAGTTATTAATTATTTATTAATGATGCATCCTGTCTCTGTTCAACCTGAAAACTCAACTCAACTTTATTTGTAAATCACTTTAAAACAACCACAGCCGCAACAAAGTGCTGTACATAAACAAACAGAACAAGAGACAATAAAATAAATAAAACAGGAATAAACACTCAAATAAATAGATTCATTGCTTTTTAAAAAACAATTTAAAAACAATAAATAAAAGCAAACCATAAAACCCTAAAAACAAGAGCAGAGTCTCATGCGTGGTTAAAAGCCAAGGAATAAAAACAGGTTTTAATAAATAAGAAAACAAGCAATCGTCTATTAATAATCTCTAATAATGTCAACTATAATGTTGATATTATCCCATATTATATAAAGTTGATATTATCTTATATTATATAAAGTTGATATTATCTTATATTATATAAAGTTGATATTATCTTATATTATATACAGTTGGTATTAACAGTGCAGTGAGCTGAATGGAGAGAGAGAGAGTGGCTTGTAATGTAACTGTGACATTACATTAATAAACAGGAATATATGTTTTAATATATTCCTGTTTATTATATTTGCATAAATGTTGCTCTCTTCCTACACGTGCAGAATATTTTGGCTCTCGTCCCGTCAGTGAGAGAACTCGTTCTATTGTTCTTTCATTTATCTTTCATTTTTATGGCCGATGACTGTTGAGGCATTATTTACAGATGTATGAATATTAAAATAACTGGCTACAGATTATCAGATGATGATGATGATGATGATGATGGTGATGATGATGAAGAAGCCTCATCATGTTGTGTCCTTGACACTAAATGCTGACTGGAGGATTCTCTCAGCAGCTGATTGCTTTGTTAATTAATCAGCTTGTAGTGTAAATGGCGTCTCCTATAAACCAGCAGCAGCCGATATCATTGATTAGTGAAGAGGAAGATGAAGAGGAAGCTGCTGACTCAGCTTCAGGAGGAATCACTGAGTGATCACTGAGGAGACGTCCAGATGATTGAAACCCTGAGACACAACGTGTCCTCATCTCTCATCTGCTGCCTCAGTCAGAGTCCAGGCTTAATACCTCTCACACCTGGTTCATACCTGGTTCATACCTGCACTGCAAAAAGTCAGCTGTTAAAAACAAGGGAAAAAAGTACAAAAATTAGGTTCATTTTGCTTAAAAATAGCTAAATTATCTGCCAATGGAACAAGAAAATTGGTGTATTCTAACTAATAACACGTGACTTTTTGTTGATTCTAATGAAATACACGTGACCTATTTTCTCAATATGTGTAAAAATATTGTTGAATTAATAATCAGTGAATGCTAGAGCCATCATCTGGACATAATGATATGATAGGCATTATATTTATAGAAACCAGCAACGTCACACTAAAAACTAGTCAACTTTTCTTCACACAGATACAAAGATTTTTATCTGGATGTAGAATATTTTTATTAAAATTCTTGAAATAAGAGAAAAGCTGTGGAATCTTTATATCAAACAAGTGAAACAGTCTAAAATAAAAACTGCTGACTAAGAAGAACTATCTGATCAGACAGAAAATAAGCAGATATCCCCTTGATCTGAGATATTACTCTGACTTAGAGTTCAGTTTTTGAAGCGTGTGTCTTACCTGGTTCATACCTGTCTCATACCTGGTTCTTACCTGTTGACAGGTGCCTTTCTGTGTGTAGAACTCTAGATGTATCTGATGGCTGGGTTAGGGTTAGGGTTAGCATGGTTAGGGTTAGCATGGTTAGGGTTAGTTTATAGGGTTAGGGTTAGTTTATAGGGTTAGTTCATAGGGTTAGGGTTAGTTTATAGGGTTAGGGTTAGTTTATAGGGTTAGTTTATAGGGTTAGGGTTAGTTTATAGGGTTAGTTTATAGGGTTAGGGTTAGTTTATAGGGTTAGGGTTAGTTTATAGGGTTAGTTTATAGGGTTAGGGTTAGTTTATAGGGTTAGTTTATAGGGTTAGGGTTAGTTTATAGGGTTAGTTTATAGGGTTAGTTTATAGGGTTAGGGTTAGTTTATAGGGTTAGGGTTAGTTTATAGGGTTAGTTTATAGGGTTAGGGTTAGTTTATAGGGTTAGGGTTAGTTTATAGGGTTAGGGTTAGTTTATAGGGTTAGGGTTAGTTTATAGGGTTAGGGTTAGCATGGTTAGGGTTAGCATGGTTAGGGTTAGCATGGTTAGGGTTAGCATGGTTAGGGTTAGCATGGTTAAAGTTAGCAGGGTTGGGTTAGCAGCCAGCTCTCATCTGGTGCTTTTATTGAACACGAGGCAGAGAACAGGCTCAGTGAGACTAGATTTACATTCTGACTTCAAAAGGTTTCTGCTTCACTTGTGCATCTGAGTCAGTGTGTTGATTTGTGTGAGAGAGAGAGAGAGAGAGAGAGAGAGAGAGAGAGAGAGAGAGAGAGAGAGAGAGAGGGAGAGAGAGAGGGAGAGAGAGAGAGAGAGAGAGAGAGAAGAGAGAGAGAGAGAGAGAGGGAGAGGAGATGATAGATAGTGGTTAAGGGTTCATGCAGGAGTTGACATTTATGGCCCCTGTTCATCCTGGATTGCTGGGACCTGGGGGGGCCGGGGGAGGGGGGGGGGGGGGTCTGGGGGGCCTGGGGGCCTTTCACAGGGAGAATAAACCCTGAGACCAGCAGGATCTGCTGCATTTGGCTGTAAAAGGGAACAACCACAAATGGCTCAAATATGCCCTTTAATACAAACAGCATGATTTATGGGGTCGGGGGGGGGGGGGGGGGGGGTCTTCAGTCCAGGAATGGCAGGAACTTCTAAGAATATAAAGTGAAGTAAAGCAGCTGTATTTATATCTGGGAAGGTTTAACTAACGATTAATTTAATTATCGGTTCTACTGTAGATTATTTACTCCGTTCATTGATTCGTCTTCTAACCTGTAAAGTGTCTAAAGTCTGAATGTTTCAATCAGTCCAGAGGTCAAAGGTCACTTTGAATCATTTAAAACAGAAGAAGAAGGAAATCTCCATATTTAGGGGCTGAAAACAGCATATTCATATTCACATATTCAGTCATTTCTCAATGAAAAATAGGTTGATTGACAAAAACAGTTGGTCACTTTATTTCTGTTTGTCAACTAGTGCTGCTCTGTTCTGCTCTTCTGTTTTTAATCTGAACTGAATGACATGAACTTTCTCTGAGAACTTTTGGTTTGAACTTTTGACATTTGACAAATTAAATGATGAATCAATACAAAAGGCAACGGATTAATAGAAACAATCATTCTCTTTGTCTTATTATATTATATAATACTTTATGTTTATTGAGTAACTTCTCGATGACATCACGTGTTCAGGTGAGAATAAAAACTCTTCCAGGTCTCTGAGTCATTCAGCAGCTTTTGGTGTTTCCCTGTTTGTCCTCTCATCACTTCCTGTGCTGACCTCCCCTCCCCCCTCAGAGACCCCCCCCCCCCCTTTTGCAGGATTTAGCTTGCCCAGATTCCAGGTCAAAGGTCATGGCCCAGATGTCACAGCCCCCCCTGCCCCCCCCCCCCCACAGAGCTTCTCTCTCTAGTATAATTACGACCAACCCATTGTGTGTGTTACTATGTTAGTAAGTTAGTGTGTGACTATATATTACTGTGTGTGTGTGTGTGTGTGGTGTGTGTGTGTGTGTGTGTGTGTGTGTGTGTGTGTGTGTGGTGGGGGTCCCACTGAGCTGCAGAACAAACTCTGATAACAAACTGAACGTTGAACTAAAAGATTTTATTTCTCTCTTCCCAGAGGAAAATAAAAACATTTAGAGAACTTTTTCTCCTTCTCGTCAGTCTGAGTGTTTATATTCTGCAGAGATTCCTCCAGCAGCTCATATTTCTGATTAATATTACTGACTGATTAATATTAATATAATATAATATATTGTTTTATGTAACTCATCATTGTCGTTGTAAATAGTTGTTTAGTTTCTGCTAGAAGAACGAGGAGCCAGAGAAGTCTCATGTTCCACAGCCTGACCTCAGATTCTTTCAGAGTTTAATCTGGGCCTGACCTTTGACCCCTGCTCTGCTCTGCTCTCAGGGCTGCAGGAGGCCAGTAGCTGGACCCCCCCCCCCCCCCTCTAAACTCCCCTCACCTCCCCTCACCTCCCCTCACCTCCTCCAGAGCCTCTAAACCTCTCAGACAACAGAAGTTTGTCTCTTTAGTAACCAACAAACCTGCAGGAACATCTTTCTGTAGATGCTGCAGATTATACAGAGAATATATATTATATATATTAACTAGTAAACACAAACACTTCCAGTTACACTTATAGTCAGTGAAAAACATTCAGCAGAGTTTATTTTATTGCACTGATAATAAAAAGGTCTAAAACCAGATCAGACAGTAAATCTGAGGACAGATAGTTTACCTGGGAGATAAAGGTCTCTGAGCCGGACTCAGTTTCAGACCTTTTATCAGCGCGTCAAACTGTGACTATTGAAACACTAATTAAAGAGGTTAATGTGATTCAGTGGACAGATCTGGTCAGATCTTTATTCTTTAGAGGGACATGTGGTCAGATGGATGCTGGTCAGTTCAGGGTCTTTGGGGTCGTCGGGGTCTTCGGGGTCACTGAGGGCCGGAGCTGCTGGAGCGTCCTCCGTGTCCTCTCAGGGGTCTTTGTCCGTGGGTTTGACCCCCAGATTGTGGGTCTGAATAGGGACCACTGACCAGCTGACTGGTCCAGAGAAAGAGAAAGCTCTCCTTTATCTAAAGAGAGGAGGAGCAGCTGATGGATGGAGGAGCTGCTCACACACTGACCAGAGGACCAGAGGACCAGAGAGCATCTGGGGCTCACCTCTGGTTCACACCCACCCCCCAATCAGAGACCCCGACCCCCCAACACCCACCAGCTCCAGGTCTCCTCATGTAGCAGCCTGTTAGCTTCCTGCTAGCTTCCTGTTAGCTTCCTGCTAGCTTCCTGCTAGCTCCAGGACTCAGGTGGTAATAACTGACAGTTGGTCCTAATCAGTGCTGTCGTGGTAGTTGATGAGGCGGCTGTACTAGTGGCTAGATGGGAAGGTGACTGAGGAGGAAGTGGGTATTGTCTCCTATATACTCCAATGATTTTTGTCTGATAGTTGGGTATACTGTAAACCAGCAGAAGAAGAGGTGGGAATACCCCGTATACCTGCGTCTACCCTCCCTTCACCACTGGTCATAATAAATGTCTCTGGGTGTTTTAGATCTGAGTCAACCTGAACTTTGTGTGTTTTTACTCATTTCTGTGATTTATTTTAATTCTCTCTCTGTGTTTTCTGCTGCAGACCCCAGGAAGAAGTACCACGTTAAGCTTCTGGCTTATAACTTTATAGGAGACGGTTACCAGGCCGACCAGACCATCAGCACGCCAGGATGTGTCTGTGAGTAACACAATATACTATATATATATATATATATACATATATATACTATATACTACTACTGCATACTATATATACACTATACTATATACCAGACCATCAGCACGCCAGGATGTGTCTGTAAGTCACACAATATACTTTATATAATACATGTATATACTATATACAATATATATATATACACTATACTATATATATATATAGTGATGTATCTCCTGTATCTCTCAGCTATTAGAGACCGGCTGGTGCCTCCTCCTCCTCCTCCTCACCACGTCTCATATACTATATATTATATATTATATACTATATATCTCCTATAGTGGTGTATATATATATATATAGTGATGTATCTCCTGTTTATCTGTCAGCTGTTAGAGACCGGCTGGTGCCTCCTCCTCCTCCTCCTCACCAGGTGAACTCGAGGAGCAACAGCTCCTCCTCAGTGTTTCTGTGGTGGGCTCGCCCAGCGTTCTCCTCCAGCCAGAGCCTCAACTACACCGTCCGCTGCCACGCCGTCGGGCTGCAGAACGCCTCGCTGGTCCTCTACCTGCACACGTAACCACTCTCACTATATACTATTAGATTATTATTATTATTATTATTATTATTATCATTATTATTATTATTATTATCATTATATTATTATTATTATATATTATTCAATAGTCCATCTGAAACATCTTTCTGTGTTTCTTCCTGCTGAGAGAATTATTATTCACTCAGAGTTAAACACTTCACTCCATGGCTTGGTTTCACTTATTTCACACCATATTATTATTATTATTATTATTATTTTTATTATTATTATACTGACAATAATCTGACATATAACAACCTCAGCTGTATCATATCACCAGAACTGTTTCTTTCTTTCTCCTTTAAACTCAACATCATACAGACTTTCCTCTCACTGTAGTGTATTATCACAATAGACTAGATATAATAAGGTCACTACAGCAGCCTGGTTCTGCCCTGACAGCTCTACAGCTCCACCTGCTGGTCAGGACCTGTTATTACAGGTCGGACCTGTAATAACAGGTCCTGACCAGCTGACCTCTTCGTCCTGAGGGTACACCTCTTAAAAACAAGAAAAAAAGTACAAAAATGAGGTGGATTTTGCTTAAAAATAGCAAAATTATCTGCCAACAGAACAATAAAATGTGTCTTGTCAAGACTTTCCAAAACCAGTAAAAATATCTAATCTCAATGAACCACAAATACCTTAGAATTAGTGTATTCTAACTAATAACAAGTGATTTATTTTATTGTTGTTGTTAAATGTTTCATGTTAAGATTTACTGTTTGATCTGGTTTTAAACACCTTTTTATTATCAGTGTGTGTATCCTGTTGAATGTTCTGCTCCCTTAACGCTCCTGTTGTGTTCTCCTCCTGCAGGAGTGAGCAGCACCTCCTGGTCAGAGATCTGGAGCCAAACACCAAGTATGAGTTTGCGATTCGACTCCACATGGAGCAGCTGTCGAGTCCCTGGAGCCCCGTGGTCTACCAGAGCACACTGCCTGAAGGTCTGCTATTATTATTATTGTTATTACTATTATCATTATTATTATAATATTATTATTATTATTATTATTATTATTATTATTATTAATATTATTGTTATTACTATTATTATCATTATTATTATTACTGTTATTATTATTATTAATATTATTGTTATTACTATTATTATCATTATTATTATTACTGTTATTATTATTATATTATTATTATTATTATTATTATTATTATTGTTATTATTATTATTATTAGTGTTATTATTATTATTATTATTATTATTACTGTTATTATTATTATTATTAATAATAATAATATTATCATTATTATTATTATTATATTATTCATATTATCTCTGAAGTAAACCAGGAGTTGTTGTTGTTGTTGTTGTTTTATTGCTGCTGTTTTTTTCCCCACAATATTTTTATTTTATTTTCAGTTTTTAACACTTTGACATGCAGCTTTTACATTCATGTGTCTTCATTCTACTTCCATATTTTAAGATAGCTTCATTTACACAGAGACAGAAAATAAAAAGAGAGAAAACAGTGAACAGGTTCTCCTCCTGATAAAGAACATGTCATCTATTTATAACTGAGCTCTATAAATGTCTCTCATTCTACTCTAGTTCTGTTTCTCTGGTTTAAACCAAACAAAACTAGTTCAGGCTCCAGTAGAATTAGTTTAGCTCTCAGCTCTTCACACAATATTTTAATCTTTCTGCATAATGCAGTGAAACTAAGTTCCTCTGGGTTCTCTACATGTTCTACAAACATCTGGGACATTTTTATTATTTCTATTAATATTGCAGCTTTCCGTTTCCTTAAAAGTGTCTTGTGAGTCAGAGAATATGTCCTGTATATCTGCTGCTGCTCCCAGGAACACACTCAGAGAGAGTCCAGAGAAGTTTAAGGGCTTTTAATAATCAGCAGCAGCTCCCTCCTCCCTGCAGGCGAAGCACACTATATATATATATATATATATATATATATATATATATATATATATATATATATATATATCCTGCAGGCTGTCAACTACGGTGCTCACCTGACCCAAAACCATGGCAACAAGACAAACAAATAAACACAAAATATCTTGTTTATCAATGAAGCAATATATGGCTTCTACAGTTTAAATCCATCGGTGTCACATATGGTAAATGTTCCTGCTCTTATAAAACTCTTTTCTAGTCTCTCTGTGAGCCTCAGAGCTCTTTACACTCCAGACTCACACATTCCTGCTGGTGGCAGATCTGAACGCTGCCTCCTGCCACCAGCACGAATTCATTCTCACTGATGAACGCAGCATCAGGAGACATTCAGGGTTCAGTAGACTCAAGGACACTTCAACATGTAGCTGCTATGGTCGTGGATCGAACCACCGACCCTCCGGTCAGCTGGCAGCCGCTCTACCAGCTGAGCCCCAGCCGCCACATTAACCATTAACATATTAACACATTAACCATTAACACCAGTAACACCAGTACTGTCTAGTTCAACATGAGTTCTTACAGACAGGGTGAGCTTTAACTCAGGCTGCTGCCATCACATCACACACTCTAACTGCAGGTCTTCCTCCATTCATTCAGCTGATACTCTGAACATCTCTCTGATCTTTATTTGACTTGTTCTCCTCCTCCTGCTCCTCCTGCTCCTCCTCAGCTCCCTCCGTGGCTCCGTCCAGCGTGAGGGTGACTCTGATAGAGGAGGACACAGCTCTGGTGTCATGGAAACCTCCTGATGAACCAAACGTCTCAGTGACTCACTACAACATCCTGTTCGCCTCCAGAAACGCCTGGATCTCTGGAGACAGGCAGCTGCTGCACAGGGAGGGTGAGGAGACACATTATTATCAGTTATAAAGACACATTATTACAAGTTATAGAGACACATTATTACAAGTTATTAAGACACATTATTATCAGTTATAAAGACACATTATTACAAGTTATAGAGACACATTATTACAAGTTATTAAGACACATTATTATCAGTTATAAAGACACATTATTATCAGTTATAAAGACACATTATTACAAGTTATAGAGACACATTATTATCAGTTATAAAGACACATTATTATCAGTTATAAAGACACATTATTACAAGTTATAGAGACACATTATTATCAGTTATAGAGACACATTATTATCAGTTATAAAGACACATTATTATCAGTTATAAACACACATTATTACAAGTTATAGAGACACATTATTATCAGTTATAAAGACACATTATTACAAGTTATAAACACATTATAAGACATTATAAGGCATTATTAATTATAAAAACACATTAGAAGGTTATAAAGACACATTAGAAGGTTATAAGGACAAATCAGGAACTCATTTCATCCTGTAGTTTATTAGGGCCTCAGGGCAATCTCCCCATCACTGGTCCCATCCAGCAATATCTGTAGGGACCAGTGCTGCACTACTGTTATACTGTGGATTTCTTCTTCTTCCTCTTCCGGACGCAATTTCGTCCCGCTACTAGTCCTGCAACTTGAAGAGTTGCAGGACAAATTATATATCAAAACGTGCGGTTTGATCGGGATCGGTGTGCTATTACTTTTCTCTACAGAATATGAATTTTTCGCGACATAAGTCAGTTAGCGAAAAAGAACAATAATTGTAGATTTTTAAACGTCTACTTCTCCGGCATAATTTCACCTAGAGACTCCATTTAAACTTTAAACAGTAGACACAAGTCTTGTGTATCGGTGTATTAATCCACGTTTCGATAGGTCATATAGTTTTTTATCAATCCCTGTTCAATGACCATGATCATTTTTGGAGAAATTCTGAGATTATAATGGGTGTGTATTGCACGGAATGTTCGTGTCACAGTGTGTGACATCATCGCCAGAGTGTAGAGGGAGAGAAAAAACTGTCAAAAAATAAATTTGAAAACTGCGCTCCAGGCCGCAAATTCCACTCTACAGAAATAATTTATACATAGAAACGTAGGAAAATTAGTCTTCTCCCTCACAATCCTCTGGTAAAGCTGTCAGAGTTATAGTTTGGGCGTAGGACGCACAGATGATCCACCAACACCACCAACAGCCTCATTGGCTCCCATATTAAAAACGCAGGGAGATTTCTGAAAAAGGGAGATGTAACAGTTTTTTTAGATTGCTCTCACAAAGCTATTTTTTCATTTTTCTTTAAAAAAAACATATGTAGACATTCAGGAAGAACTCAGGACGCTCAAAGTGAAGTCGGATCAATGATAGGTATTATGGTTTTGCCAAAAATGCTTTCTGTTCGAGGCCAGAAATTCCAGTCTGTCCACCTCTGATGTCACTGAGCTGGTACAGGTGTCAGTTAATTCTGTTGATTGCTTTGATCTTTGATGTGATTACAGTTACAGATACACACACACACACACACATGCGCGTAAGTGCGCACACTCCTCATATGCTTCAAACACACCCGCGCACACACACACACGCATTTTGAGGTTAAAGGGCAGTAGCCCCCATGGCCCTTTCAGAATTTCCCCAGCGGAAATTTTCTAGTTAAACACTACAGGCTGAAAGTTATGAAGCCAGATCAAATCTGTAGAAAAACAGATCATAGTTTCATTGTTATACTTTGTAACAAAATAAACCTGATTATTCTATAACGAGTCACTTATTAGAACACATGTTGACTCTAATTATCAGGTCTTTGGGTTTTTATTGTGTTTCCTTCTTTCCTTACAAACAAAGATTATTTTAGCTGCTGTAGATATAAAACAGAGCGTCTCTGTCCCAGTGAGGAACTAAACTAACACAATGATGGTTTCCATCAGAGTTCAGCTGAGTTAGATTCATTTAGTTCTCTTATGGATTATAAACAAACTGAACCCAGAGACCAGAGGGAGGGGCTGGAGGTCCCGAGCTGTAGAGCTGCTGGTTCATTCTGGCTGTGAGGCTTCGAGGTGTTTCAGAGCACATTCAGGAAATACACCCCCCCCCCCCCAGGTCAAGGGTCAAGGGTCACGAGTGGAGCCCTTCACAAAGACCCTCCAGCTCCACACACACACACACACACACACACACACATTTTTGTGCTTCTATCTTTGTGAGGACCCTCATTGTAACAGTGGATTCCCTAACAAGGTTATAATAGTTTTGAATCTTGTGAGTGAGTTTGCTAGTTTTAGTTTAGTATTTATTAATTGTAGTTTTTTGTAATGGGGTATTTGTTGGGTGGGAGATTAAAAGAAGTCACAGTAAATTTTGCCTTTATTTCCTATATCTATATTTGTGTTTTTTATTGCATATTTTAGTGTAGTGATTTAGATAATCACCACAAGTATTATTTTCTGCATTATATGTTCTGTAAAAACGGTTTTCATATCGCTGCATATGGGAAAATGATCTATGATTTAATGAGATAACAATATGTCTGTGATAGTATTATTATTATTATTATTATTATTATTATTATTATTATGCTGATGACCCATAAATCAACAATATCTTTGTATTGTGTCCGACAGGAAGCATCACCATGGCTCTGCTGGAGAACCTGAAGCCTGGTCAGATCTACTTTGTCAAAGTTTCAGCTTCCAACAACATGGGTGATGGTCCGTACTCCCAGACGGTGGAGCTGGTGGTCCGGGCCGACCTCTCCTCCGGTCGGGACCCTCGACTCTCTCGGGACTCCAACCGCTCCAGTGAGTTACACCAGCATCCTGACAGAATCTACCACAAGATCCTTTTACTGGTTTATAAATCTCTTCATGGTCTCAGTCCAGCATGTTTATCTGGTTTACTTTATCCTGTGAACCCTGGAGGACCCTCAGATCTCCTGGAGGACCCTCAGGTCTTCTGGAGGACCCTCAGGTCTTCAGGAGGACCCTCTGGTCTCCTGGAGGACCCTCAGGTCTCCTGGAGAACCCTCAGGTCTCCTGGAGGACCCTCAGGTCTTCTGGAGGACCCTCAGGTCTTCAGGAAGACCCTCAGGTCTCCTGGAGAAACCTCAGGTCTCCTGGAGGACCCTCAGGTCTTCAGGAGGACCCTCAGGTCTCCTGGAGGACCCTCAGGTCTCCTGGAGGACCTTCAATTCTTCTGGAGGACCCTCAGGTCTCCTGGAGGACCCTCTGGTCTCCTGGAGGACCCTCAGGTCTCCTGGAGGACCCTCGGGTCTTCTGGAGGACCTTCAATTCTTCTGGAGGACCCTCAGGTCTCCTGGAGGACCCTCAGGTCTTCTGGAGGACCCTCAGGTCTCCTGGAGGACCCTCTGGTCTTCGGGAGCCTTTTAATAAAACCAAAGTTAGAACTAAAACCTAAAACGTCGTTTTCTCTCTGTGGTCCACGTTGGTGGAAGACCTGAAGACCTGAGGCCCTCAGAGACGGAGCTTCCTCAGTTTCTGCTTTGTTTATAATGGGATGGAGGCTCTAATTGATTGATTGATTGATTGATTGATTGATTGATTGATTGATTGATTGATTGATTGATCCTGATAGAATCAAGATCATGATGGTAAACAGAGAATGTGACGTGTCCGTTCACCTTTAACAGGCTTCTCTGACGGTTTCTACCACCTGGACCAGAAGTCCATGACGGGGATCACTGTGGGCGTCTGCATCGCTCTCACCTGCATCATCATCTGCGCCTTCATCATCGTCTGCAGAGGAAGAAACAGGTACACAACATCTGTACACAACATCTACACACAACATCTGTACACAGCTGTTTAATATTAAAGTATTACTTATAGAAATAACAAAACTATACATTCCAACACACATACATACAACAGATCACAGCCTCAATAATCTATATATCTAAAAACAAAACAAAACAAAACAATAGTGCAACAGAAGACAATTCCAGGTGAAGCGTCAACCACATTAGGTCCCCAACATCAACATCACCAACATCTT
>NC_081518.1:713179-750679 GCF_030273125.1 Centropristis striata
CACTCTCTGCTGTCTCACTCTCTACTGTCTCACTCTCTACTGTCTCAATCTACTGTCTCACTCTCTACTGTCTCAATCTCTACTGTCTCAATCTACTGTCTCAATCTACTGTCTCACTCTCTACTGTCTCACTCTCTACTGTCTCACTCTCTACTGTCTCAATCTACTGTCTCACTCTCTACTGTCTCAATCTCTACTGTCTCAATCTACTGTCTCAATCTACTGTCTCACTCTCTACTGTCTCACTCTCTACTGTCTCACTCTTTACTGTCTCACTCTCTACTATCTCAATCTACTGTCTCAATCTACTGTCTCACTCTCTACTGTGTCACTCTACTGTCTCACTCTCTACTGTGTCACTCTACTGTCTCACTCTCTACTGTCTCACTCTACTGTCTCACTCTACTGTCTCACTCTACTGTCTCACTCTCTACTGTCTCACTCTACTGTCTCACTCTCTACTGTCTCACTCTCTACTGTCTCAATCTACTGTCTCACTCTACTGTCTCACTCTCTACTGTCTCACTCTCTACTGTCTAACTCTCTACTCCACAGACAGTCAGTGTCTCACTCTCTGCTGTCTCACTCTCTGCTGTCTCACTCTCTGCTGTCTCACTCTCTACTGTCTCACTCTCTACTGTCTCACTCTCTACTGTCTCAATCTACTGTCTCACTCTCTACTGTCTCAATCTCTACTGTCTCACTCTCTGCTGTCTCACTCTCTACTGTCTCACTCTCTACTGTCTCAATCTACTGTCTCACTCTCTACTGTCTCAATCTCTACTGTCTCAATCTACTGTCTCAATCTACTGTCTCAATCTACTGTCTCACTCTCTACTGTCTCAATCTCTACTGTCTCAATCTACTGTCTCAATCTACTGTCTCACTCTCTACTGTCTCACTCTCTACTGTCTCACTCTCTACTGTCTCAATCTACTGTCTCACTCTCTACTGTCTCAATCTCTACTGTCTCAATCTACTGTCTCAATCTACTGTCTCACTCTCTACTGTCTCACTCTCTACTGTCTCACTCTTTACTGTCTCACTCTCTACTATCTCAATCTACTGTCTCAATCTACTGTCTCACTCTCTACTGTGTCACTCTACTGTCTCACTCTCTACTGTGTCACTCTACTGTCTCACTCTCTACTGTCTCACTCTACTGTCTCACTCTACTGTCTCACTCTACTGTCTCACTCTCTACTGTCTCACTCTACTGTCTCACTCTCTACTGTCTCACTCTACTGTCTCACTCTCTACTGTCTCAATCTACTGTCTCACTCTACTGTCTCACTCTCTACTGTCTCACTCTCTACTGTCTAACTCTCTACTCCACAGACAGTCAGTGTCTCACTCTCTGCTGTCTCACTCTCTGCTGTCTCACTCTCTGCTGTCTCACTCTCTACTGTCTCACTCTCTACTGTCTCACTCTCTACTGTCTCAATCTACTGTCTCACTCTCTACTGTCTCAATCTCTACTGTCTCACTCTCTGCTGTCTCACTCTCTACTGTCTCACTCTCTACTGTCTCAATCTACTGTCTCACTCTCTACTGTCTCAATCTCTACTGTCTCAATCTACTGTCTCAATCTACTGTCTCAATCTACTGTCTCACTCTCTACTGTCTCACTCTCTGCTGTCTCACTCTCTACTGTCTCACTCTCTACTGTCTCAATCTACTGTCTCACTCTCTACTGTCTCAATCTACTGTCTCAATCTACTGTCTCACTCTCTACTCCACAGACAGTCAGTGTCTCACTCTCTACTGTCCCACTCTTTACTGTCTCACTCTCTACTGTCTCAATCTACTGTCTCAATCTACTGTGTCACTCTCTACTGTCTCACTCTCTACTGTCTCACTCTACTGTCTCACTCTACTGTCTCACTCTCTACTGTGTCACTCTACTGTCTCACTCTCTACTGTCTCACTCTACTGTCTCACTCTACTGTCTCACTCTCTACTGTCTCACTCTACTGTCTCACTCTACTGTCTCAATCTACTGTCTCACTCTACTGTCTCACTCTCTACTGTCTCACTCTACTGTCTCACTCTCTACTGTCTCACTCTACTGTCTCACTCTCTACTGTCACACTCTCTACTGTCTCACTCTACTGTCTCACTCTCTACTGTCTCACTCTCTACTGTCTCACTCTACTGTCTCACTCTCTACTGTCTCACTCTACTGTCTCACTCTCTACTGTCTCACTCTACTGTCTCACTCTCTACTGTCTCAATCTACTGTCTCACTCTACTGTCTCACTCTCTACTGTCTAACTATCTACTCCACAGACAGTCAGTGTCTCACTCTCTGCTGTCTCACTCTCTGCTGTCTCACTCTCTGCTGTCTCACTCTCTACTGTCTCACTCTCTACTGTCTCACTCTCTACTGTCTCAATCTACTGTCTCACTCTCTACTGTCTCAATCTCTACTGTCTCACTCTCTGCTGTCTCACTCTCTACTGTCTCACTCTCTACTGTCTCAATCTACTGTCTCACTCTCTACTGTCTCAATCTCTACTGTCTCAATCTACTGTCTCAATCTACTGTCTCAATCTACTGTCTCAATCTACTGTCTCACTCTCTACTGTCTCACTCTCTGCTGTCTCACTCTCTACTGTCTCACTCTCTACTGTCTCAATCTACTGTCTCACTCTCTACTGTCTCAATCTCTACTGTCTCAATCTACTGTCTCAATCTACTGTCTCACTCTCTACTCCACAGACAGTCAGTGTCTCACTCTCTACTGTCTCACTCTTTACTGTCTCACTCTCTACTGTCTCAATCTACTGTCTCAATCTACTGTGTCACTCTCTACTGTCTCACTCTCTACTGTCTCACTCTACTGTCTCACTCTACTGTCTCACTCTCTACTGTGTCACTCTACTGTCTCACTCTCTACTGTCTCACTCTACTGTCTCACTCTACTGTCTCACTCTCTACTGTCTCACTCTACTGTCTCACTCTCTACTGTCTCAATCTACTGTCTCACTCTACTGTCTCACTCTCTACTGTCTCACTCTACTGTCTCACTCTCTACTGTCTCACTCTACTGTCTCACTCTCTACTGTCTCACTCTCTACTGTCGCACTCTCTACTGTCTCACTCTACTGTCTCACTCTCTACTGTCTCACTCTCTACTGTCTCACTCTACTGTCTCACTCTCTACTGTCTCACTCTCTACTGTCTCACTCTACTGTCTCACTCTCTACTGTCTCACTCTACTGTCTCACTCTCTACTGTCTCACTCTCTACTGTCTCACTCTACTGTCTCACTCTCTACTGTCTCACTCTACTGTCTCACTCTCTACTGTCTCACTCTCTACTGTCTCACTCTACTGTCTCACTCTCTGCTGTCTCACTCTACTGTCTCACTCTCTACTGTCTCACTCTCTACTCCACAGACAGTCAGTGTCTCACTCTCTGTGTTTCTGTGCTTTTAGACAACAGAACAAGTCTTTATTAATAATAATAATAATAATAATAATTCCCAATCAGAAACGGTACCAAGGCGGCGGAGACGCTTGTTGGAGACTTTTTGGCTGTAAAACCAATCAGATCTGACCCCCCCCCCCCCCAATTAATTCATTTTTCTGTGATGTTTGGATTGTCTCAGGTTGTGGCTCCCTGGTTCTGATTTTTTTTTCGTTCCTTTTTTGTCCCCAACTGAAAATAAATGTTCTGTAATAGAAACCCCAGCAGGGCAGTTTGGACAAATCACTTAAACGCTCTCCATCCTTCCTTTCCTCAATCTACTGTCTCACTCTCTACTCCACAGACAGTCAGTGTCTCACTCTCTACTGTCTCACTCTTTACTGTCTCACTCTCTACTGTCTCAATCTACTGTCTCAATCTACTGTGTCACTCTCTACTGTCTCACTCTCTACTGTCTCACTCTACTGTCTCACTCTACTGTCTCACTCTCTACTGTGTCACTCTACTGTCTCACTCTACTGTCTCACTCTACTGTCTCACTCTACTGTCTCACTCTCTACTGTCTCACTCTACTGTCTCACTCTCTACTGTCTCAATCTACTGTCTCACTCTACTGTCTCACTCTCTACTGTCTCACTCTACTGTCTCACTCTCTACTGTCTCACTCTACTGTCTCACTCTCTACTGTCGCACTCTCTACTGTCTCACTCTACTGTCTCACTCTCTACTGTCTCACTCTCTACTGTCTCACTCTACTGTCTCACTCTCTGCTGTCTCACTCTCTACTGTCTCAATCTACTGTCTCAATCTACTGTCTCACTCTACTGTCTCACTCTCTACTGTCTCACTCTCTACTGCCTCACTCTACTGTCTCACTCTCTACTGTCTCACTCTCTACTGTCTCACTCTACTGTCTCACTCTCTACTGTCTCACTCTCTACTGTCTCACTCTCTACTGTCTCACTCTACTGTCTCACTCTCTGCTGTCTCACTCTACTGTCTCACTCTCTACTGTCTCACTCTCTACTCCACAGACAGTCAGTGTCTCACTCTCTGTGTTTCTGTGCTTTTAGACAACAGAACAAGTCTTTATTAATAATAATAATAATAATAATAATAATTCCCAATCAGAAACGGTACCAAGGCGGCGGAGACGCTTGTTGGAGACTTTTTGGCTGTAAAACCAATCAGATCTGACCCCCCCCCCCCCCCAATTAATTCATTTTTCTGTGATGTTTGGATTGTCTCAGGTTGTGGCTCCCTGGTTCTGATTTTTTTTTCGTTCCTTTTTTGTCCCCAACTGAAAATGAATGTTCTGTAATAGAAACCCCAGCAGGGCAGTTTGGACAAATCACTTAAATGCTCTCCATCCTTCCTTTCCTCACTCCTTCAGTGACTACGGCTGTTATTGGTGTATGTGATGGAAATTTACCTTTGTAAATAAAAAGAGAAATATAATAATAATAAAAATAATAATAATTCCTGTGTTTGTCTTCAGGTAACTTCCAGCCTCAGAGCGTGGTGAAGTCTCTCGTCCCGTCTCTCAACACGCTCGTCCTCTTCGAGGTTTCTCCTGTTTCCTTCCACCAGGTGAGAAAAACAACAACAACAACAACAACAACAACAATGACGCTGTTTAGATCAATGTTGCATCAAAACAAAGCAGCTGAAGATGATTCTGTGTGTGTGTGTGTGTGTGTGTGTCTGTGTGTGTGTGTGTGTGTGTCTGTGTCTGTGTGTGTGTCTGTGTGTGTGTGTGTGTGTGTGTGTGTGTGTGTGTGTGTGTGTGTGTGTGTGTGTGTGTGTGTGTGTGTGTGAGGTGTCTGAGGTTCTGTCTCAGGACCGGTGTCGTCTCTCAGTGAGCGGTTGGTTCCACGGTCCGTCTCTGGATCGTCCTCCTCGCCACGCTGAGCCGCCCGCCGCCAGGAACCCCCACCTCCCCATAGACGTGAGTCAACAACAGCTGATAGGAGACGGGACTCACCTGTTCACCTGCTCAGATAATACCTGCTCAGCCAATCACAGGGCATTATTTTAAGTGTTCAACATGCTTATTTCTGGATTTAATAATCTGAATTTAATAAATCTTGTCAAGGTAAATTATCTGTCCATGCAGCAAGATCATTTCCCTCAGATATACTGTTTACCTGGTTTTTAAACACCTTTTTACAGTGTACAGCCTGCCAATTAATGGTGATATTGATTTAAGGTGATAACACCCAGCCCTACATATCTTCATATCTAGTTCTGGATGTTTCTACTGAATATATCTGACCTGAGCTCTGGTTTTACTATCATCAGCAAACAACAACTGAACATGTCGTATCTCTTAATTGCTGCTGTGCAGAGCTGGAAGAAGTATTCAGATCCTTTATTTACTGCAGTAAAAGTACTAATACACACTGTGAAATGACTCCACTACAGTAAAAGTCCTGCATTCACAACTTACTGAAGAAAAAGTACTAAAGTATCAGCATCAACATGTACTTAAAGTATCAAAAGTAAAAGTACTCGTTATGCAGAATGGACCCACTCCGATTGTTTTATATATTCTAAATATATTATTAGATTATTGATACTGATGCATTTATATAAGCAGTGATATAATTTGGTAAAGCTAGGGCTCATTTTAACTACTTAATATGCTGTTATGAGGTTTAATTGGAAAACACGTCTAATCACTTTAATTGATCATGTTTTTATGTTAAATCTGGACCTGAAAAGTAACTAAAGCTGTCAGATAAATGTAGTGAAGTAGAAGTATAAAGTTACATAAAACGGAAATACTCAGGTAAAGTACAAGTACCTGAAAACTGTACTTAAGTACAGTACTTGAGTAAATGTACTTCGTTACTTACGGTTGTTTGATGGTTGTGTGTTGATGGTTGTCTGATGGTTGTGTGTTGGTGGTTGTCTGATGGTTGTGTGTTGATGGTTGTCTGATGGTTGTGTGTTGGTGGTTGTCTGATGGTTGTGTGTTGATGGTTGTCTGATGGTTGTGTGTTGGTGGTTGTCTGATGGTTGTGTGTTGATGGTTGTCTGATGGTTGTGTGTTGGTGGTTGTCTGATGGTTGTGTGTTGGTGGTTGTCTGATGGTTGTGTGTTGATGGTTGTCTGATGGTTGTGTGTTGGTGGTTGTCTGATGGTTGTGTGTTGATGGTTGTCTGATGGTTGTGTGTTGATGGTTGTCTGATGGTTGTGTGTTGGTGGTTGTCTGATGGTTGTGTGTTGATGGTTGTCTGATGGTTGTGTGTTGATGGTTGTCTGATGGTTGTGTGTTGATGGTTGTCTGATGGTTGTGTGTTGGTGGTTGTCTGATGGTTGTGTGTTGATGGTTGTCTGATGGTTGTGTGTTGATGGTTGTGTGTTGGTGGTTGTCTGATGGTTGTGTGTTGATGGTTGTCTGATGATTGTGTGTTGGTGGTTGTCTGATGGTTGTGTGTTGGTGGTTGTCTGATGGTTGTGTGTTGATGGTTGTCTGATGGTTGTGTGTTGGTGGTTGTCTGATGGTTGTGTGTTGATGGTTGTCTGATGGTTGTGTGTTGATGGTTGTCTGATGGTTGTGTGTTGGTGGTTGTCTGATGGTTGTGTGTTGATGGTTGTCTGATGGTTGTGTGTTGGTGGTTGTCTGATGGTTGTGTGTTGATGGTTGTCTGATGGTTGTGTGTTGATGGTTGTCTGATGGTTGTGTGTTGATGGTTGTCTGATGGTTGTGTGTTGGTGGTTGTGTGTTGATGGTTGTGTGTTGATGGTTGTGTATTGTTGGTTGTCTGATGGTTGTGTGTTGTTGCTAGGAGACGTTGCTGCTGGAGTGGATCAACCCGGTTTATCTGGACATCTCGTACCAGGAACAGATCCAGGAGGAGTTTGAGGACCGATCAGAGATTCAGCTCAAAGACTTCCTCAAGGTACCACAACACTTTACCACAGCTTCTTTATTAACATGATGATGGTGATGATGATGATGGTGATGATGTTGATGATGATGATGATGGTGTCTTCGTCCTCAGGAGGAGAAGTTCAGGGAGGTGAGTGAAGCGCTGAGACTCACTCAGGTCCAGTGGACGAAGAGGGGACCGCCCAACAAGAGGTAGGACCTGTTCCAAACAGGGACTTTAACTTTAACTTCTAGGGAACAGGAAACTTCAACACGTCTTTATTTACATTAAGACAAGATTTTTTTGCATTACAAGTTTTCTGAAATGTTACGTTTAGATATGCAAATGAGGCCAGAACTCATTAAATATTAGGGTTGTACATCTCTCTGTGATAAACGATTCCATTCACATCTAATACAGTGTAAGAACGATACGATTTTATGTGATTCTACGTTATTATTTTATTATCTTCTGATTCGTCATGGAGTTAAAAATCAGTTTTTTTGTGGGTCTGAACAACAAAAAAACACAAACATCTTTCTACATTTACTCCTTCGGAAGGAATAAAGGACGTCTCATGTCTCTTAAAACGTTTCACAAGTGACCCAAGTGATGAAGGACTCAGTGAGGGAAGCGAGGATGAAAATCAGAGACTTGTGAGAGACCGGAGAGACCCGTAGAGTTACATGAGAACCGTTTCACGAGCAGCTTCAGCCGCCAACAGATTCCAAGTCAGTCGATACCCGATCCATGACTCTACAACTGATTCCTCCAGGAATACATGGATCTATATCTCTCACTTGTTAAACCAAAGATTTGGTCGCATCGGTTTATGGTTCACAACCCTATTAAATATGTGCTAATTTACACATATTTCCAGGACATAAATCAGTTTTCATGACTTCCTTCAGGAGCACTGAGAGACATTTCCAGGTCACAAACGAGACGAGAAGACACAGAATGAGATGTAAAAGGGCCTTGATAATAATAATAATAATAATAATAATAATAATGTGATTGTGAATCTGTCCAGGTGTTATGAAGCAGCCTGTGTGGACTCCCTGCCTCAATGTGTGACGTCCTGCTGGGAGCTGCTTCACTCTGAAGCGTTCTTCCTGCTTCTCTCCAACTTCACCGGCCTCCGCCTGCACTTCCTGTGTCCCAACGACGAAGACGAAGACGAAGATGAAGACAGTAAAGACGAAGAGAGAGACGAAGCAGCGGACGGAGTCGCTACAGGCTCCAACACACAGTCACCTGCAGCCAAGGCCAGCAGGAAGAAAGGTAGGTGTGTGTGTGTGTGTGTGTGTGTGTGTGTGTGTGTGTGTGTTCTTGTACTTCCTACATAGTGAGGAACAGAACATGTTTTTAACCAACAGAGTGGGAACATTTTTGCAAAGTGAGGACATTTTGGCCGATCCTCTCAAAAATGAGAGTTAAAAAACTTAACTGAAACTGTATTGTGTGGTTACAAAACTAACTAAAATTATAGTGAAAATGTCCTTCGTTTTCCTCTTTGTCAACTTTTTTCATACATAATGAAGATGGATCAGACAAAGGAAATAAAGGCTAAATTTACTGTGACCTAACTGAATTTGAAAACAAAAAATCACAATGAAAATAAAACTAAAACTAATGAAAAATCCAAAACTATTACAACTTTTCAAGGGAATTCACTATTACAATGAGGGTCCTCACAAAGCTAGAAGTACAAGAATCTATATTTCCAACATGTACATTTACCATAAATAAACAAACCAGCTAAAGAAAACAGTCAATAATTATAAGTACATGTTGGAAAAGAGATGGAATTATTGTGATTTATTTATCTAAACCCTCTTCTTTAATTTATTTATATTCAGTCCTGCAAAATTAAATGTATTAATTAAATCATTTAAATTAAATTAAAAGAAATAATTTATTTCATCAACCATTTATCTTCTATATAATAACTTATATATAGATTTATTTTGTCTTCTATAAACATGTACGCCTCCCATAATTAATAATATGTGTTATGATGATTAAAGTATGTAATCTAGAGCACCGACTTACCTTAACTATATATTTAATATACATATATACACACATATTTACCTGGTTAAATAAATATATACACATATACTCACATTCCTGTCTGCAAACAAGAAATAAACTAATAAATGAACATCTGATCACCATCACAACAACTTTATGAAGTTTGAACCTGTTTGCATCCTGTAACTTTACTGTTAATGATGTTTTTCTATAAATAAACGTTGTGTGTTGTTGTTGTTTTGTTGTTGTTCAGAGCCGAGCACGCCGCTGTGCTGTGGCGAGCTGCGGCGCTGGTCCCACGGAGGTTACACGCTGCTGCACGACGCCGAGGCCGCCAGGGCCGAGTACGCCCTGGACCTCTACCTGCCGGTCTGTGGGCCAGGTGAGACACACACACACACACACACACACACACACACACACACACACATTCCTGTACTTCTATCTTTGTGAGGACCCTCATTGGAACAGTGAATTCCCTACCAAGGTTATAACAGTTTTGGATTTTTCATCAGTTTTAGTTTTAATTTCATTGTGAATTTTTGTTTGCAAGTTCAGTTAGTTTTAATGAGTTTTTAGAGTGAGTTTGCTCGTTATAGTTTAGTTTTTATTTTTTTTAAATGCTTTAGTTCTAGTTTAGTTTTTATTAGTTGTAGTTTTTTGTAATGGGGTATTTGTTGGCTGGGAGATTAAAAGAGGTCACAGTAAATTTTGCCTTTATTTCCTTTGTCTGATCCATCTTCATTATGTATGAAAAAAGTTGACAAAGACAAAAACGAAGGACATTTTCACTATAATTTTAGTTAGTTTGGTAACCACACAATACAGTTTCAGTTAATTATCATTATCATGTAACCTTTAACCCTTAAAACAAAGTCTGAAATCTCCAAAAAAAAGCCTTTAAAGAAGTGAGGACCGGCCCAAATGTCCTCACTCTGTTGGTTAAAAAACGCGTCCCGGTCCTCACTATGTAGGAAGTACAAGAACACACACACACACACACACACACACACACACACACACACACACACACACACAGAAAGGAAGAACAGATCTTGTGTTTGTGAACTTTCTTTTTTTTTAACTTAGTTTTTATTTAAGTTTCATTCACAATTGTGTACAGAATCATATTCAACATATCTGCTGTTTCATACACATGGTAACACTTATGGTACATCAAAAAAAAAAAACAGAGACTATAATGACAAAGAAAAATATAAATTAAAATGGAATAAAAGTTTGTGAACTTTCTGATCGTGTCCCTGTAACAGAGTGGCAGTCAGAGTTCGGAGGCTTCACCTGTTATGTTGCTAACGAAGAGGATGAGGAGGTGAGAGCTGATCTCAGGATCAACTTCAGTTGTTGTTGTTGTTGTTTTCTTCCTCATCATGGTTGTTGTTGTTGTGGTTCCTCCTCCAGCTCCTGACGGTTTATCCAGAAGATAACTGTCTGGCCCTCGTCTACAGAGACAAAGAAACCCTGAAGTTTGTGAAGCACATCAACCACAGAAGCTCCTCTGAGTCCTTTTATGACTTCTCTTTTGTCTACTATGAATAAATAAATATATATTCTGTATCTTTCTGCTGGTTCACGTCTTTATTTACCATTCTGAAGGTTTTCAGGTTTCAGCTCATTCACAGATTCAGTGATTTGCTGGAGGACTCTTTAAATAGAAGGACTCTGGATTTAACCTAATATAAATATTATATTATTATATATATCTTATATATATTTTATATATAAGAACATTTGAACAGAAAGGTTCAATCCAGTTTTAATTTTGTTGCTATTTGTAAATTCCCTTCAAAGTCTGCTGATGTTTTCAGTCAGATCAGATGATTCCTTTAAGTGACAAAGTGAAGATATTGTTATTGCATTTGTCGAAAGAAAAATAATCAAATATTTTGATCATCACTTCATTTTTTTCATGCAAAAATGGTAAAAAAACAAAACAAAAGCCTCTGAACCCAAAGAAACTTGAGCTTTCTGTTTTTTTGCTGTTGCTCTTTCTACATTTTACTCACTATGGCCTTTTATTTCACTGCAATATATAATAATAATAATAATAATAATAATAATAATCTATAAGTCCTGCAGCTCTGTGGAATCAGCACAATCATGGCTAGAAGTGAGAACAACCAAAAATAATAATAATGATAACAATAAAAATAACAATAGTAACACTAAATATATAAAACAATCTGAGTGGGTTCATTCTGCATAAAGAGTATTTTTACTTTTGATACTTTAAATACAAACAGTCATGGAAACAATGATTAAACCACCTTGTTTTTCTCTAATTTATTGTTCATTTTAATGTCTGGTTCAACTAAAGGTTCATTTGTTTGGACAAATATAATGAAAACAACAGAAATATCTGATAAGAGTTTAATTTAAGAGCTGATATCTAGACATTTAACATGGCTTTATTCATCATGATGTTGGTTATTATCACAGGATTTATCTATTTATTTCTGATGTTGCAGCATTAAAGTAAAGCGTTGTGATGACATCAGAACGTTGTTTGCAGCATATATTATGTAGGTTCAGATTAAACATTTCCCAGAATAACTGACAGACTCACCTTAAAGGACATCAGCAGGATTATTATAAACATTAATCCTTCTCTTGTCTAAAGGACTTCTTCTCTTTATTTGAGTCATTAAAACGGAATTATTGAACATTAAACTGTCAAAAACTGGTTGAACACCACATGTAGAATACATGAGTATTACTGTACTCAGGTACTTTACCTGAGTATTTATATTTATATAACTTTATACTTCTACTTCACTACATTTAGAGGCAAATATTGAACTTTTTACTCCACTACATTTATCTGACAGCTTTAGTTACTTTACAGGTCGAGATTAACATAAAAATATGACAAATTTAGTCAAAGTTATTAGACATGTTTATATTTTTAATCTCATAACAATATATTTAGTAGTTAAAATGATCCATATCTTTACCAATTTAAATGCTGCATCAAATAATCTAATAATATATTTATAATATATAAAACAATCTGATTGGTCCATTCTGCATAACGAGTACTTTTACTTTTGATACTTTAAGTACATTTTGATGCTGATACTTTTGTACTTTTACTTCAGTAAAACCAAAATTTACCAAAAATTACCTTACCAAAATTATCTTTAAAAAGCCATAAAAGTTCCAAAAATATGTAAAAAGACACAAAAATTACAGGCAAAACCCCACAAAATTTTCAAAAAAGAAACAAAATTACAATATAGAATTAAATGACCAAAAGAGACACAAAATTACCAAAAAAAATGTCTTTCTAAAAAGACACACACACACACACACACTTCAGAGTGTAGTATCAAAATTTTTATGGACAGGGAAACGACCAAAACTTAAAAGTACAATACTTCAACAAGGCAAACAGTTAGGGGGATTTGGACTGCCCGACTTTAATTGATATTACTTGTCATTTATGCTCTGCCCTCTTAGAAATTGGTTTTCTCAAGAGTTAAATACTCCATGGCTCAAGATTGAACGTAATATTGCATCCCCTTATAGATTGGAAGACTTAGTATTTTGTGGTTTATCTCCCAGAGATTGCCAGTCAAAATTTGGCCCTATAATTGCTCATTCCATACAAATTTGGCAACAGGTGGAGAAATTAGCAAACTGGGAGGTGCAGTGGCATATTCGGACACCAATTTTTCGAAATAACTTATTTTGCTTGGAGAGGAAAGCGATTATTTACCCTCCATGGTCTAATACAGGCGTCCACACTTTAGCTCATATTATGGACAGTAGAGGCCTAAGATCATATGAGGATCTTAAGAGTGCTTATAATTTACCTAGAACATCTTTTTATTTTTATCTACAAGTGAGAAGTGCGGTTTTATCTTATGGAATCCCATGTAATACCTCCCCTCCTGAACATCCGCTCCTTAAGCTTTTTTGTATTAACCCTATAAAGCCAAATGTATCATATTTGATTTACACGTTTTTGAGACCTCTACATCATCAGGTATTAATGATGACTAATTTGAAAATTTGTCAATTTTTGCATTTCATACATTATGCCTTAAATATAGCAACATAAAGTATTTTTCTTATTTAGGTAAACTAAGTAAAGGTTTAACTGACATAATTAGGTTTATTTAGAGTAAAATTGAGAAATCTCTCCAACAATTCAAAGAAATACATCATTTATTTTTTTGGTGTGTATTTTTAGATGGCAATCTGCTGGTTCCACTGCATGAAAAATTCATATCAGCAGATGTTTGATGTTGTATTATATGAAAAAAAAATATTTTGTATGTTTAAGAAAAATGTTAAAATGAAAATCAAAGTTTTAATTGGTTAAAAATATTAGGTTTTATATGTGTTTGTTAGTTCAAGAAAAACAAACTGTGAGAAACAAATTGTACAAAAAGACCTGATGTATCAAATATGATACAAATTAGACTTCATACATGCAAAATCATATATATATATATTTTTTTTAATTTGTCAGCAGGTTCAATAAACACTCCAGTTTAAAAAAAACCCTGAATTTTCTGGCAATTGTTTCATGGTTCAGGCTTTATAGGGTTAAATCTAAATGGAGGGGGTTGGTATCCACCTTATATCAAAAACTGCAAGAGGCTAAAAGTTTTCCATTGGGGGTGACCAGAGTATGGAATGTTGATTTGAAGGAGTGGAAGCAAATTATCGACTGGAAGAGAGTATGGGGAAATATTAAAGTTACGTCAAGAAATTTCAATCATCAAATGCTCCATTATAAATTTATCCACAGACTCTATTTCACCCCTAGGAAACGCTGTCAACTCCATCTTTCTTCTACTCCCATCTGTCCTTTATGTAATAGCAGACAAATAGGAACTTATCTACATATGATGTGGCAATGCCCAGATGTGGAGTTTTTTTGGTCGCAAGTAGCATCCTTGATGGGTTAATATACCATGTAACCCGATTATTTTACTGTTAAATGATGATTCTCAATTACTTTTTAAGTTTTCTCAGAGAAGATTGTTGTTTCTAGGTTTGACAGCAGCAAAGAAAATGTTAATACAAAGATGGAAACCGCCACATGCACTCAATATACCTCAGTGGCTGGCCCTATTACATGACATTATTATTTTAGAATTATCTATTGCTCGATCAAATGGGGCTATAGCAGATAATATTGAGATCCTCTCTAGAGCAATGGAGAAGGTTAGGCTTAAGCTACATAGGTGAAACTGATTGGCCAACAAGGTTTGGCTCTCCAAATGGGTTGGAAGATATAAATGTTCATGTAAAATTGTATTTTTTATTGTTCTTTACGGAATATATGAACAGATATTTACATGTATTTAGTATGTATGTACACCCATTTAGAAAGTTAATTCTGGTAGTGGGAATTAATTGGATCCTCCTTGTTTTTTCTTTTTTTCTTTTTACCCTTTTTGTTTATGTTTGGGTCTTGAATATTTCATTATGTAAAGAGGAGAGGTACAACTCTTTTATCTTTATTTTTTATTTTTTTCCCACATATTTCTTATCTGTAGTAATTAACTAAATTGCTTGTGTAATTACTGTTATTTTTACTATTTATTTATATTCGTTATATTAAAAAAAAAATATTACTATTATTATTATTATTATTATTATTATTATTATTATTACTATTATTATTTATTTATTATTATTATGTTTTTATTTATTTTTTTATTTTTATTTTTTATTATTATTATTATTATTATTATTTTTTATTTATGACTGACTCCAGCAAAGGGAGGGGGAGGGAGTAAGGCAGAGGGGTGAGGGAGGTATGGGGGGAGGTAGTTCAGATTCTTGTTTGTTGTTCTTCTCACATGCTGCCCACAGTGGTTTTTGATATGCTGTACAGTTGGATGTGGGGTGGGATGTGGCTGTGTGTGGTTTGAAAGGAGAAGAAAATAATAAAAATTTGATCACAAAAAAAATTTTTTTTCCATAAAAGCGACATTTATAAAGGACACAAAATTACCAAAAAAATTACCAAAAATGTATATATATTTATAATATATAAAACAATTGGAGTGGGTCCATTCTGCATAACGAGTACTTGTACTTTTGATACTTTAAGTACATTTTGATGCTGATACTTTAGTACTTTTACTGCATTAAGTTGTGAATGCAGGACTTTTACTGTAGTGGAGTCATTTCACAGTGTGTATTAGTACTTTTACTGGATATGAAGATATATAACCGACATGTTTTGCCCTACAGCAGGATTCTAAAAAGAAAAAGAGAAAGAAAAAAGAGAAAGAGAAGACAGAACCACTTCCTTCCTTCCTCCCATCATCATTTTCTCCCCGGGCGGTCTGGCTCTGTATATATGGTAAGGCTTCCACCAATCAGAGCGCTCCTTGAGTTGACCTCAGCCAATGGGAGGCCGGGGGGTGATGACGTGTGAGTGGGCGTGGCCTGGCAGCAGGAAGCGTCTCGGAACAATAAAACAAAGTTTCCAGGTGAGTTTATTCTCTAATTTAACAAACATTACAGCAGGTAAATATTAAATGTATCACCATGGAAACCCGGTCCGCCCGGTACCGGGGCTCTAACCGTAAAGGAAACCCTCCGGACGTTGGTCTGGTCGCCGTGGTCGAAGTTTTACGGCAGTTTAGTCTCCTGTACGGGACGTTAGCAACACGGTTAGCAACACGCTCACAGCTCACTTTACTTTATTTACTTTATGATCCTTTAACAGTTATTATTACTATAAAACATCACTCTGGTCACTACAACACGGTTCCTTTATACAGTATACAAGTTAGCAACACGCTCACAGCTGCTCACACTTTACTTTATACTCTTTATCTTCATTTAACACTATAAATAACAAACTTTACTTTATACTCTTTATCTTCATTTAACACTATAAATAACAAACTTTACTTTATGTTCATTCAGAACTATAAACTATAGCTCTGTTCACTATAAAACACAGCTCACACTTTACTTTATGTTCATTTACCACTATAAAACACCACTCTGTTTACTTTATGTTCATTTTATGAATCACAGCTCACTTTACTATAGAAATAACTGACTTTACTTTATGTTCATTTAACAGATTATCACTATAAAACATCACTCTGTTCACTACAACACGGTTATTTCATACAGTCCAGGTTAGCAACATGCTAATAACAGCTCCTCACAGCTTACTTTATTTACTTTATCTTCATTTAACACTATAAAAATAACAAACTTTACTTTATCTTCATTTTAAACAATATAGCTCTGTTCACTATAAAACACAACATGGTCATTTATGTTCATTTAAAACTATAAAACATGACTCACTTTACTTTATGTTCATTTAACAGATTATCACTATAAAACACAGCTCAGTTCACTTTATGTTGATTTTATAAAACATAACTCTCTTACATTACATTACATCACTTTCTGTTGATTTAACACTATAAAACATAACTATGTTTACTTTATGTTCATTTAATACTATAAAACATCACTTTGTTTACTTTGTGTTGATTTAAAACTATGAAAAATAACTCACTTTATGTTCATTTTATAAAACATAAGTCTTTCATTACATTACATTACATAACTTTATGTTCATTTAACACTATAAAAGTGTTGTATGTATAGTGTTAAATGCACATAAAGTAAACATAGTTATGATGTTTACTTTATGTGCATTCAACACTATAAAACATGACTCAGTTCACTTTATGTTCATTTTATAAATCATAACTCTTTCATTACATTACATTACATCACTTTCTGTTGATTTAACACTATAAAACATAACTCTGTTTACTTTATGTTCATTTAACAGCTGTGGTTATAAAACAGGTCTATAATAGATATTAGTAAACTCGTGACTAGTATTATTATTATATTACTAAACTCACTAAGACTAATAATAATATTAATGCAGTTGTCAGATTAATGCTGCTGTAAAGTTAAAGATTCAGGTTCTATTTAACTGAACATAATATAAAACATGAACATAAAGTTACTGTCTGAGGAGGAAAGTAACTAAGTACATTTACTAAAGTACTAAAGTACAATATTCTGATACTTGTACTTTACTTGAGTATTTCCATATTATGTAACTTTATACTTCTACTTCACTACATTCAGAGGTAAATATTGAACTTTTTACTCCACTACATTTATCTGACAGCTTTAGTTACTTTACAGGAAGAGATTAACATAAAAAACAATTTAAAGTGATTAAACATTTAAAAAATAAATAAAATAAACCTCACAATTGTATATTAAGTAGTTAAAATGATCCCTGGCTTGAAAAAAATAAACTTACACTGTTTACATAATTGCATCAATAATTAATAATCTAACAATAAATAAAACAATCTGACTGGATCCATTCTGCATAACGATACTTTTACTTTTGATACTAAATATTAAAAATGCAGCAATAATAATAATAATAATTATTATTATTATTATTATCCAATAACACATTTGGAATATGTTTCTAACAGATACTGAGTGGGTTCATTCTGCATCATGAGTATTTTTACTTTTGATACTTTAAATACACATACGTCATGGAAACAATGATTAAAGCACCTTGTTTTCTTCAATTTCCTGTTTATTTTAATGTCTGGTTCAAATAAAGGTTCATTTGTTTGGACAAATATAATGATAACAACAAAAATATCTGATAAGAGTTTAATATTAGAGCTGATATCTCGACATTTAAACCTCTGAAGTTCAGCAGATTTTGGTTGAAATGCATCAACTTCCTGCATTAATGTCTGTCTGTTTATCATCTCCAGTCTGTCCTTACATCACATCATGGCTCCTTTTTCTACACACAAACTAGCTATCAGTCAGATTTTACATTTTATTTTAATGAACAAAGTATAAAGCTGCCGGGAACCCAAAATACAAACAAAAGACACAGGTTTATATGGAAATGTGCTTTTTTTAAAAATGTATTTATTTATTTTTATCCATTTTTACACACAAAAACAGCAGAAAAATAAATAAATAATAAAACTACAAAACAGTCTATTTGCATGTAAATTAAAAATAGTAATAGTTTTCATTGTAGACAGAAAATTCACATTTTAAAAATGCTCTAGAAACATAAATGTGACACTGTGAAAGCTCCTCTGATTGAACTTTAACTGGCTTTCTCAGCTTGTCCACATATCAGATATAAATAAAGTTATTACTGTCAATAAAACATGAGTATTTTCAATAAATAGATGGACTCCAGAGGGTTAACATGGTTTTATTGATAAAGATTGTGGTTATGATCAATAAATCCATGTTAAATGTCTAGATATTCGCTCCTAAATTAAACTCTTATCAGATATTTTTGTTGTTCTCATTATATTTGTCCAAACAAATGAACCTACGAAATACTTATTTCGTTCCTACGAATTAGTATTTCGTGGCCACAATTAAAATGTTTTTTCCCCATGTCATCTCTGGGGATGAACCTTTAGTTGTACCAGACATTAAAATGAACAAAAATTGAAGAAAACAAGGTGGTCTAATCATTTTTTCCATGACTGTATGTACTTAAAGTATCAAAAGTAAAAATACTCTTTATGCAGAATGAACCCACTCAGATTGTTTTATATATTACAAATGTGTTATTGGATTATTATTACTATGATAATACTCATTATATTTGTCCAAACAAATGAACCTTTAGTTGAACCAGATATTAAAATAAATATGAAACTGAAGAAGTGGAGGAGGTCTAATGATGAGAAGAGGTGAAGCTGATGGAGCTTTTCTCTCCATCAGAGTGTTAGCTCGGGGGGAGAATCTCTCTTTGTGTCTGGTCGTTTTAGCGGATAACGCAGCGATAAAAAAAACCTTTTTCACAGAAGAAACAATGCAGAAACGCTGCCTGATGGTATGAGGAGCTGAGGACAGAGAACATGTCGTCTCCTGTGTCACCTCCAGAGGGCTGAACATGTCAGCAAACAGGCAGCAAACAGGCTGGAGGTGTTGGCCTCTCCTCCTCAGACCTGATGGAGTCAGCCCGGCTCTTAAAATGACTAATTTATGGCGGCACATCTTTGTGTGGATCCAATATTTATTGTCCTAAATGTCAGCCGGCTGTCCAGGGAATACTAGAGGTTGCCTTTTGGCAGCAGAAGCTAAATGATATATTTTAAGCTCCTGATGATGATCACTTAATCCTCATACAGCTGTTGAACAAATCTCACCGGAGACTTGCAGAGCAGCGGCAGATAGCAGAGCATATAATTACATAGTGGATAAGTTGTGGAGGTTCCTGCAGAGCTAGCAGCGCAGCATACTGTGTATTAGTGGAATATGAGGACATGTAATCCAGATCAGAGATGCTCTTTCTTTCTGCATGGAGACAACACCAGCAGAATGCACTGGTTCACTCAGAGTCCAGAGGCAGGGGCTGCTGGGGGAGGGGAGCTCAGATTAAACATCTTTTTATGTAATGAGCGTTTCAAAAGGAGGCTGGGGTAAAAAAAGGCTAAAGTGGAGCGAGGCTGTAACAGCCAGGGACCACTAGGACAGACACGGCTTTAACCTTTCTGCTGGATTTATTTCATTTGTTTTACTGCAAACTGGAGCTCAGATAAAAGAAAAGGAGATTAAACATTTTATCTGACGTGCAACAGTACCACACTGACAATTATTTGTTTCTTACCAAGATTAAAAAACTTTAGATTTAATGTTGATGAAGAGCTCATCTGCAGAAACAGATTTCTCTGTTCTGAGTTATTTTTTTTAGGACTGCAACTAACAGTTATTTTCCTTAGTTATTATTTCAAAATAATAAATTAACTCTTATTTTAAGTGCTTATTTCTAGAGTTAATAAAAAACAGAAAAAATGTCAGAAAACCAGGAAAAAATAGCAGAAAAACAGAAAAAAAATGTCAGAAAAAAAGAAAAGAAAAATAGTCAGAAAAAACAGGAAAAATTGTCCTTAAAATAATAAATGAACTCTTAAAACCAGATAAATTAAAGCTGCCAGCAGAGTGACCTGATGATTATTTGGTTCTTACCAAGATAAAAAAAACTTTAGATTTAGAAGTGTTAGATCATTTGTCTGGTTTTAAGAGTTAATTTCTTATGTTAAGTGTTCAACATGCTTATTTCTAGATTTAATAAAAAACTGAAAAAAAATAGTCAGGAAAAGCAGAAAAAAAGTCAGAAAAATAGGAAAAATATCAGTCAAAGAAACGGAAAAACATAGTCAGAAAACCCGGAAAAAATTGCAGAAAAACAGAAAAAAAAGTCATAAAACCAGGAAAAAAAGTATAGTCAGAAAAATAGAAAAAATTGTCAGAAAAACAGAAAAAGAAATAGTCAGAAAAACAGGGAAAATTGTCCTTAAAATAATAAATTAACTCTGGCCCGAGCAGAGTGACCTGATGATTATTTGGTTCTTACCAAGATAAAAAAACTTTAGATTTAGAAGTGTTAGATCATTTATCTTGTTTTAAGAGTTAATTTCTTATTTTAAGTGTTCAACATGCTTATTTCTAGATTTAATAATCTTAATTTAATAAATCTTGTCAAGGTAAATTATCTGTCCATGCAGCAGATTTACTGTTTGATCTGGTTTTTAGACTAAACACCTTTATATCAGTGCACCAGGATGCTTTCTATCACTGAAATGACGATTATCCTCCATTTCCGTCAGATTACAGCTTTATATTTTATTGTGTTTGTCTTTTTTAATTCAATTTGTTGAAACATTTATTTTTCTCCGTGTCTGTTTGAAGCTTAATCTTGTTCCATTTCCCCTCTGTAACATGAGACGAATCAGTCACAGTTTACTTTAAAGGACATTCAGAGCAGTCGCTTTGTGTTCACTGCAGTATTTAAGTCCACAATATCACAGTAATAATGATATAAATCATAAAAAAAAAGAAAAACACAAATTCCTCTGAAAAAGATATATTTTTAATTGGAATATAATGGAATTTATATATACAGCCTCTCCTGTCCTCTCCTCTCTGCTCTATGTAAACAGCCTCTCCTGTCCTCTCCTCTCAGCTCTGTGTAAACAGCCTCTCCTCTCTGCTCTGTGTAAACAGCCTCTCCTGTCCTCTCCTCTCAGCTCTGTGTAAACAGCCTCTCCTCTCAGCTCTGTGTAAACAGCCTCTCCTCTCAGCTCTGTGTAAACAGCCTCTCCTGTCCTCTCCTGTCCTCTCCCCTCTGCTCTGTGTAAACAGCCTCTCCTGTCCTCTCCTCTCTGCTCTGTGTAAACAGCCTCTCCTGTCCTCTCCTCTCAGCTCTGTGTAAACAGCCTCTCCTGTCCTCTCCTCTCAGCTCTGTGTAAACAGCCTCTCCTGTCCTCTCCCCTCAGCTCTGTGTAAACAGCCTCTCCTGTCCTCTCCTCTCAGCTCTGTGTAAACAGCCTCTCCTGTCCTCTCCTCTCAGCTCTGTGTAAACAGCCTCTCCTGTCCTCTCCTCTCAGCTCTGTGTAAACAGCCTCTCCTGTCCTCTCCTCTCAGCTCTGTGTAAACAGCCTCTCCTGTCCTCTCCTCTCAGCTCTGTGTAAACAGCCTCTCCTCTCAGCTCTGTGTAAACAGCCTCTCCTGTCCTCTCCCCTCAGCTCTGTGTAAACAGCCTCTCCTGTCCTCTCCCCTCAGCTCTGTGTAAACAGCCTCTCCTGTCCTCTCCTCTCTGCATAATTTAATGTTTTTAACATCATCTGGTTATTCTTAACATTTTAGATAAGACTTGTAGAATGAAGTGATTTTGACAGAATTATCAGAATTTTAAGCTTCGTTTTGGTTCCATTTCTTTAACAGAAACTCTCCTAACTGAGGATCTGATCAAGGATCATTGGGAAGTTTATTTTTTATGATAATGACTGTTTTTACAGTTTCTATTTTTCTCAAATTTACGAGAAAAAAGTGACAAATTTAAGAGAAAAAAGTGACAAATTGACGGGGAAAAATTGTCAAATTTACGAGAAAAAAGTGAGAAATTTACAAGAAAAAAGTGACCAATTTACAGGAAAAAAAATCTCAAATTTATGAGAAAATAGTAAGAAATTTAAAGAAAAAAAGTGACAAATTGACAGGAAAAAATTATCAAATTTACGAGGAAAAAAAGTGACACATTTACAAGAAAAAATGTAAAATTTACAAGAAAAAATTGACAAACTTTATTGTGACCTTATTGAATCTGGCGCCTCCCCTCAGCTCTGTGTAAGTAAATCAGCAGTAAATCCTCCACTCTAGCGTATTGTAGCTACGTAGGAAACACTCTACTTGATTCCTTCAAAACTTCACCTAAAGATAAATCACATTTTATTATTAAAATGGACTACATATTTTTGTTCTACTCAAAATGATTTAAGTTGCCACATGGCAGTAAAATATTGAATGTAATCATGAATATTGTGAATTGTTACATCTCTAATCCTTCGACCTTTGTGTGGGTTTTAGGTTTACTCAGGTCTGATGATATCATCACATGAAATGCTTGTTGTATTATGTCATAATAGGCAAAAATAATCAAAGGAGCAAAATAAAAGCAGTCGTGAACAGAAAAGATGCTGTCGACCATATTCAGAACTTTAATATAGCAGTAAAGATGAAAAGATCTGAATCTGAACGTTGATGAAGAGCTCATCTGAAAAAACAGATTTCTCTGTTCTGAGTTCTTTTTTTTAGGACTGTAACTAAGGATTATTTTCAATAATTATTATTTCAAAATAAGAAATGAACTCTTAAAACCAGATAAATTAAAGTGACCTGATGATTATTTGGTTCTTACCAAGAAAAAAAACAAACTTTAGATTTAGAAGTTGTTAGATCATTTATCTGGTTTTAAGAGTTAATTTCTTATTTGAAGCGTTCAACCTGCTTATTTCTAGAGTTAATAAAAAACTGAAAAAATGTCAGAAAACCAGGAAAAAAATTGCAGAAAAACAGAAAAAAATGTCAGAAAAAAAGAAAAGAAAAATAGTCAGAAAAAACAGGAAAAAAATGTCCTTAAAATATTAAATGAACTCTTAAACCAGATAAAGTAAAGCTGCCAGCAGTGATGAACTGGCCCGAGCAGAGTGACCTGATGATTATTTGGTTCTTAACAAGATTAAAAAAACTTTAGATTTAGAAGTGTTGGATCATGTATCTGGTTTTAAGAGTTAATTTATTGGAGTGTTCAACATGCTTATTTCTAGATTTAATAAAAAACAGGAAAAAAATAGTCAGGAAAACTGAAAAAAAGTCTGAAAAACAGAAAAAAATAGTCAGAAATACTTTGAAAAACACAAAAAAATTGTCAGAAAAACTGAAAAAAAAGTCAGAAAATCAGGAAAAAATGTAAGATTTAGAAGTGTTAGATCATTTATCTGGTTTTAAGAGTTAATTTCTTATTCTAAGTGTTCAACATGCTTATTTCTAGATTTAATAATCTTAATTTAATAAATCTTGTCAAGGTGAATTATCTGTCCATGACTCTCAGAGAGGATAACTTCAGTCAGTCTGGTGAAGTCCTGGTGTTTTCTCTCTGAACCTGTTTGAAGTGAAGGATCTTCTTCCTCTTCAGGTTTACAGAACCTTCATCCATTGAGTGTAGATGTTGGTGAACTCATGACTTCAGTCTGTGTTCCCGTGTGATGATGATGATGAAGAGGAAGGTCCAGATATCCTGACCGTCCCTCAGGACGTCTCTACGTCTCCTCTCTGTCTGAGTCTCTGTCCTCAGCAGACACAGCAGCCTTTCATCTGCTCTGCTGTCTGACCCAGACCCAGACCCAGACCCTGACCCAGACCCTGACCCAGACCCTGACCCAGACCCAGACCCAGACCCTGACCCAGACCCAGACCCTGACCACATATTGTCTGTGTCCCTCCAGAGGATGGCAGACCAGAGGTTGGGCCGCGGGCCATGGACGGGCTGCGCCGTCCTCTTCCTGCAGTCTCTGAGTCCTGGAGTCAACCTGCTGTCTCTCTACAAGGACCGACAGAGAGGGAAGTTCATCGTCTTCAAGGTCATCAAGCTCACGCTGATAGGTGAGGAGAGGCTCCTCAGGATACCGGCTCTTAGAGACACTATCTCTATATATAACTGTATATATATATATATATATATATATATATATATATATATATATATACATGCGCATGTTTATATGCTGTCCCTTATGAAAACCTTTATACACAATATATAAAATGCAGAAAACTACTGAACAGTAGATCTGCAACTAACGATTATTTTCATTATCTATTTGATCGATTATTTAAACGATGAGTGTTTCCAAACCACCAGATGACGTCCTCAAATCTCTTGTTTTGTCCACAAACCAAAGAGATATTCAGTTTATTGTCATAAAGGAACAAAGAAACCAGAAATATTCACATTGAAGAAGCTGAAATCAGAGAATTTGGACTTATTGTCTTTAAAAAAAACTGCTCAAACCAATTATTGGATTATCAAAATAGTTGATGATTAATTTATTAATCGATTATTGCTCGATTAATCGAATTGCAGCTCTACTGAACAGTAATGATGTTTATTTAGATATTTATTTTATTCCTATTTATTCTCTATTTTCTCAGTTATCATTTATATAATTGGCTGACAATCTAATGCATTGTTGGTATAATGTATAACAATGTTAATGACTATGTTATACTAATGTTATTTTTATTCCAGCTCAAAAAATTACTACAGTCATGGAAAAAATTATTAAACCTTGTTTTCTTCTGTTTCTTGTTCATTTTAATGTCTGGTTCAACTAAAGGTACATTTGTTTGGACAAATATAATGATAACAGCAAAAATATCTGATAAGAGTTTAATCTAAGAGCTGATATCTAGACATTTAACATGGTTTTATTGATCATGATTTTGGTTATTTTGTAACAGCCAGGGTTCCCTCCAGCTTTTAATCATTAGTGGTTCAGATCAATAAGGAAGCTGGTTAATTAAACAATTAATAACTTTATGAACATGTAAACGAAGGCTTGAAGTGGTGGACAGTTTCTTCTGCTTCATGTTTTCCGTTTCCTTTAAATATTACTCGTCTATATGATCATTTCATGTCCTCATATGATCATATTGCTCGTGTGTATCATCATTTTAAAAAGCCTAATGAAGTGGATTTTGTTTTGCCTAAAGCTGGCAGCGTCCCGTTGAGGGTTGAGGACCTGTTGATCTGCAGCTAGAGGAACAAAAACACAGCAGGCCTCCAGCCTCCAGCACGGTGTTTTTAAAGTGCTTCACTTTTAAATAAAGTTCCTAAAAATACATCAAATGTAGATCAAAGGATGCCAAATCTACTCTCCGTATGAAGAAAAACACAGGAAAACAATAATTACCATATTTTTTTTTTTTTTAAACAATATGTTTATTGATTTTCACAGCACACAGTGAAAAACAAACAAACACAAAGAACAATCAAACAAATAAAATAGAATATATAAAAATAAAATAAAATAAAAAGAACCCACACTGGGCTATACTACACTACAACTCGGCTCACAGACACAGAGAAAAAATAAATTAATTAAAAAAAAATACATATCGACAGATGATTCATAAATTATATAGATACAAAAATAAATGACAGTTAAGCACATGTTCCAGTCCTATGTAAATTACCATACATTAAATACACTTCTATTATACTAAATAGCACAAACTGTAAATAAATATGTGATCATCCTCTAAATTAAAGGAGTTAAACAGCAGAACTCAGATTTTCTTTATTTATTGCATCCAACACAGTTTACACTGTGAAAATGCCACAACAGAAACAAGTTAGAAAACAAAAAATATCAGTTTTTTATGCCTGTAATGAGTAAAAATAATCTGCCAATGATGATTTAGATGTTGCAGAAAGCGTAAGAGGATATTTAGACTCAGTCAGACTTCCCTAGCTGGTGAGGTTTTGTTTTTTTGCAGTGTAATGATAGTTAACGTTCTGCTGGATCTATTGAACCAGCACAGCTTTAATCAGCAGCTGAGACCTGAGAGCTCAACAACAGGTGGAACAGGAAGTCCCTAGAAAGAGACGAGAGCACAAACAGCCAAAACACACCTGTTGCACCTGGAACAGCAACATATTCATTACAGCAGCATGTATTATATATATATTATATGTATTTTTACATATTTAGGGCCCGAGCAGGCAACGACCTGCGAGGTCCCTGTTCTATTTCGAATGATTATTCTTTTTTTCTTTTTAATTATTATTCTTAGTCACAAATGATCACATTTTTCACTGCCTGAACATCCCCAAAACTCATGAAACGTTTTATAATCTATTGTCCTCCTGAGTTTCCACCACTAGGTGGCGCTATAATAAAGGATCGTGCGTTTTGGCTAATAACTCCCACATACTTCATCGCACATTCAAAAAAATTATATCCACGCGTTCACTGAGTTCTGCTGAATCTCGTGATATAGGCCACGCCCATTTTCGCCTAGCGGTTTGTTTTTTTTCCGCGAATTTGCGAAACCTACTTTTTCGAACTCCTCCTATAGGCAATTTCATCGTTTTGCACCAAACTTTGCACACAGCATCTATGGGCCCTCATAACAAAAAGTTATTAAAATAATTTTGATAACGTGGAGAATACTCAAGTTATTAAATAACAACTTCCTGCAGATTTCGTTCAAACAGGAAGTGTTGCATATCTCCACCTTGGTGCGTCTGAACGACATGAAACTGTTTCTTGTTCTTCTTTCTTTATGATTGTATGTTTTTTTAAGTGCAAACAACAATAAAATAAAATAAGTTGATTAATCAGTGTGTGTGTGTGTGTGTGTGTGTGTGTGTGTGTGTGTTCAGACTCTGCAGGAGGTCTGGGGGGCTATGAGATCCTGAAGGTGCATGATGCGGACCCGTTCCTGGGGGTGGAGGTGAAGTTTGAGGAGGTGTCGGCGTGCCAACAGTTCCTGGAGAGCTACAGCTCCGGGGCGGTGCGCCAGTCGCTCTCCCAGCACGCCGGACGCCTCCTGGCGCTCCCGCAGGAGTTCTCAGTGGAAACTCAGCTCAAAGCCAGCACTCACACCCTGGATCTGTCCCTGGACAAGCTGGAGCTCTGCCTGCAGCACATCCACCTGGCCCAGGTACACCTCCTCCTCCTCTCTCTCTCCACCTCCTCTCTCTCCTCCTCCTCTTCTCCCTCCTTTACTGTTTTAAAACCAGCAGGTGGATCAGCAGCGTGTTCATGTCGGATGATTCTGGATGAAGTTTAGTTTCAGCTGAATCAAAGAGCCTGTTTACGAAAACGAAAACTTTATAAGATAAGATGTACAGTACAGGCCAAAAGTTTGGACACACCTTCTCATTCAATGCGTTTCCTTTATTTTCATGACTATTTACATTGTAGATTCTCACTGAAGGCATCAAAACTATGAATGAACACATATGGAATTATGTACTTAATAAAAAAGTGTGAAATAACTGAAAACATGTCTTGTATTTTAGATTCCTCAAAGTAACCACCCTTTGCTTACTAGAATATAAGACATGTTTTCAGTTATTTCACACTTTTTTGTTAAGTTCATAATTCCACATGTGTTCATTAATAGTTTTGATGAATCTACAATGTAAATAGTCATGAAAATAAAGGAAACGCATTGAATGAGAAGGTGTGTCCAAACTGTACTGTATTTTATTCATCCCATCAACGACTGTCGATGTATGAGCCCAAATATGTAAAATCATCGACCATTTCAACCATTTGTCCATCTTTGTTTAAAGATAGAAAGATCATCTTTTACTCCAATTGAATTGGCGGCCATGTTGTTTTCAGAGGTTGAGCAATGAAACTCATTTACCTCGGAAGTCGGAGTTTCCAACTCGGATCTTTCTGAGTTCCGAGTGCAATCGAACGCAGCATTATAGCACAGAGTACATCATCATCTGACACATATTAATTAATTAACAATAACTTAACACACACGGGACGCTTCGTGCCTCCTCACAGGAGGAGGGAGGAGTTAATGACAGCCTGTAGGTCTAGATGTTCCTCTGAAGTTGACTCAGTCTGAGCCTCCTTGTGGTTTCAGCCGGAGCGTCTGCGTGACGAGGAGATCGATCAGCTGGAGCAGCAGCTGCAGACGGAGGCCCTGGGCCCCGGGCCCCAGCCGGCCCCCCCCTCACAGGAAGAGGCCCCGCTCCCCTCCAACTGCTTCAAGTTTCAGAATAAAGTGTTCGGTGAGTTCACGCTGCTTCTGTTTGACTGTTTGACTGTTTGACTGTTTGACTCGTTGGCTCGTTAAAATTTAAAAATCTTAATTTTTATGTGCTTGGCGCAGTTGTTTTTATACGTTTTAGGGCTTTATTACAAATATTTAATCTCAACTCAACTCAACTGAACTTTATTTGTAAAGAACATCAAAAACAACCACAGCCGCAACAATAACAATAAAATAAATAAAACAGGAAATAAACACTAAAATGAATAGTTTCATTGCTTTTTGAAAAACTATTTAAAAAAACAATAAATAAAAACAAATCTTAATTTTTATGTGCTTGGCGTAGTTGTTTTTATAAGTTTTTAATACAAATATTTAATGCACACAACATTACTTCCAATCATTTCAAGGCGTAACATAAGCTTTTCTTTTTCTTTCTTTCTTTTTAAAAAACATATATTGTCAATAAGTTTTAAGGGAAGTTGAGATTAAAATACTTTCCTACCTACATGTGTTGGAAATCCTTGAAAACACACTAAAGTTCTTGCAAATGCTTGAAATGACAAAATGACCAAAAAAAAGACAAAGAAAAGACACAAAAGACACAAAAAAGACACAAAATCAACAAAAAAGACACAAAATGACTAAAAGAAGACACAAAATTACCAAAAACAACACATAAAAGACTAAAAAAGACACAAAATGATACAAAAACACACAAAATCACCAAAAAAAGACACAAAATGACCACAAAATGTTTTTTTAAATTACAACAGATCATTTTATCCATTTTTCCTTTCATACGTTATGAAGAAAAATTGACCTTGTGCATTAGAAACGTGGTGTTAAAAAAATGTTTTTTATCCAAAAAGCAAGAAATAAAAACATAAAATGAGGATGTATGATGATCAAAAACAAGTTAATTGAGAAAACCTGGAATACTGAAAGATGAAATTAATTTATTGCAAAGATATAGAATATAAAAACGTAGTCTTTAGACCATGTTGTTGAGCATCAAAGTCTTTTTTTAAACTGCGATGTGTTTGTGTGCAGCCATAAAGTTGGTAATGTGAGCATCGACAGGTTCCTGTGTTCTAACAGTCTGAATCAGCTGATGTCTAATAATCTCTAGTCCTCCTCTGATACATGATGTCGGTCTATGGCAGCAGATTAGTGCCACTCATCATGTATTTGGGTTGCATTGATGAGAATTTGTCGACCTCGTATTGAACTGTTAAATTAACGTTAACGGATGAGGCGCTCCGGTGTCTTGAAAGTTAATTTGATTTTCTAATTGAGTTAATTAAAGATTTGATTTGGGTTCATCATGTAAATGTAGAATCAGTTTCCTCGTCGGGGACTGGAGCTCCCCGAGCGCCAGCCCACTGACCTGCTTCACAGAGTAATGAAAGCTGAGCTCACACACGGTAAAAACCATATAAAACCATATTTAAACTGGGGAAAAACCCAACAGGAAACTAATTGATTAATTACAAACGAATCATTTCCATGTTAAGTTATTTTAATATCAGACACTCAATGTAGAAACTCTTTATAGTCTAAATCAGACAGTGCACTGTAAAAACAGTTAAAAAACGGTAAAAATATGGATCATACACAGTTAACATCTCCATCCATCCATTATCTGGGGGCCGGGTCGCGGGGGCAGTAGGCTAAGCAGGGCATATATACATATATATAATATATAGTAATAAAAATAAATTAATAATTTACAGATTTCGACTTCTACGAACAATTTTGGTCATTTTGTGTCTTTTTTTTAGTCATTTTGTCTCTTTTTTTAGTCATTTGTGTCTTTTTTAGTCATTTGTGTCTTTTTTAGTCTTTAAGTCCAACATAAAATGTGATTTTGAATCTTTTTTTAACTTTCAAAACACTATCATGCTCAATAAAGAATGTTAAATGTGTCAAATGTGCCCAAAGGAGTCAAATCTACCATATAAGAGGGTTCCATCCAGTTCTATCATTTGATACTAAATCTATTTGAGCTTGTCTCCAGTTTTACTTGGTATATCATCATCAAACTGAAACTGGCCTCATGGAGTTTACAGCCAGAACTTTAGAGGTAAATGTACAGTAGGGCTCCACGCTGCTTTGTTTTATAGTCTGATGGAGGCAACAAGTCTGGATTATTTGGAGCTTTTAGTGACTGTTTTGTAATATTCACATTTTTTTGAGGGAAGGATTAATGTATATAATAATCCTGCTGATGTCCTTTAAGGTGAGTCTGTCAGTTATTCTGGGAAATGTTTCTGGTCTGAACCTACATATGCTGCAAACAACGTTCTTGTAATCATGTAATCATGTAATCACAACGTTTACATTAATGCTGCAACATCATAAATAAATAAATAAATAAATAAATAACCTCTGTGATAATAACCAACATCATGATGAACAAAACCATGTTAAATGTCTAGATATCAGCTCTTAAATTAAACTCTTATCAGATATTTTTGTTGTTTTCATTATATTTGTCCAAACAAATGAACCATTGTGTGTCTTCTGTGGGTGTTTTTGGTCATTCTATCTTCTCATTTTGTGTCTTTTTTTGGTCATTTTGTGTCTTTTTTTTAAATCATTTTGTGTCTTTTTTAGTCATTTTCTGTCTTTTTTGAGTCATTTTTAGTCATTTTGTGTCTTATTTTAGTCATTTTGTGTCTTTTTTAGTCCTTTAGTCCAACATAAAATGTGTATAATGTATAATAATCCTGCTGATGTCCTTTAAGGTGAGTCTGTCAGTTATTCTGGGAAATGTTTCTGGTCTGAACCTACATATGCTGCAAACAGCGTTCTTATGTAATCACAACGTTTACATTAATGCTGCAACATCATAAATAAATAAATAAATAAATAAATAGATAAATAACCCTGTGCCCTGTGGCGGCAGAGGACCGGATGCTGACGGCGGCAGATGTCCAGAGCTTCTCCAACGCGGTGGGCCGCCAGTGGAAGAGCGTGGGCCGGGCCCTGGGGCGGAGCTGCCGGGCCCTCAAGGGCCCCGCCATCGACAACCTGGCCTACGAGTACGAGCGGGAGGGGCTGTACGAGCAGGCCTACCAGCTGCTGAGCCGCTTCATCCAGGCCGAGGGCCGCGCCGCCAAGCTGAGCCGGCTGCTCCGAGCGCTGGAGGACTGCAAACTGACCGGCCTGGCCGAGAGCCTGCTGGACGCCTCGCCGCCGCCGCCGCCACGGGGGGAAAACTGACTCCACCCGCCGCCGCCGCCAGGGGAAAACTGACCTGTGACAAGAGACACACGCCTGTCAATCAAACATTCCTCTGTCTGTCTGTCTGTGTGTGTCTGTCTGTGTGTGTCTGTGTGTGTGTGTGTGTGTGTGTGTGTGTGTGCGTGCGCGCGCGCACTGTAAAACTCAACTTGTTGTTTCAACTTGGAAAAATTGAAAAATTTGTTATAATAACACACAAGCAACATTAGGTTTTACAGTGTGTGTGTGTGTGTGTGCATGTGTGTGTGTGTGTGTGTGTGCGCTCGCGCACGTGTGTGTGCGCGCACTGTAAAACTCAACTTGTTTCAACTGAAATGTTTGAGTGTCGATGCTACGAATGAATTTCATGTCAAGACAACAAAGACAAAATGTCTTAAAATGACTTTTTGCACAAATCTTTGTTGAACTGAAAAGGAAAAAATGTTATAAAAACAAACAAGCAACATTGGGTTTTACAGTGTGTGTGTGTGTGTGTGTGTGCACGCGCACTGTAAAACTCAACTTGTTTCAACTAAAATATTTGAGTGTCGATGCTGCGAAATAATTTCATGTCAAGACAACAAAGACACTGGAGTTAACTCAAATGAATCTCCCTATTTGACTCAATAAATTAAGTTAAAGTGACTTTTTTGCACAAATCTTTATTGAATTGAAAAGGAAAAATTTGTTATAATAACAAACAAGCAACAGTGGGTTTTACAGTGTCTGTGTGTGTGTGTGTGTGTGCGTGTGTGTGTGCGTGTGTGTGTGTGTGTGTGTGTGCGTGTGTGTGTGTGTGTGTGAGAGAGTTTATCATATCTTGGTTTTTGATTCTCAATGATTAGTTTTGCTGTCATGTAGACAGAATGATCACTGTTTCAGAGATATCTTGAGTTTAATGCACTGTTTCATATCTTTTATTTCTGCTTTATTATGAGATAATTTACACATCAAACCTCCCTCATTTGAAGGTTATTGATTTTTTTTTTCTATAAAATGGGTGAGTACAAATTAAATGGTTGTAAAAAAAAAAAAAAAAAAAAAAAAAACACACAGAAACACACTTCGGTCTTCATGTTTGTGTTTGATGCATTAGTGTAATTAAAACTGAAAACATCATTTTGCCAAAATTCCCTCAGGTATAATTTAGTGTTAATCCTCCCTGTCACTCACACACACACACACACACACACACACACACACACACACACACACACACACTCACACATACACACACACACACACACACACACACACACACACACAGACACGTGCACACGCTCAAATGATTAAACTGATTACTGATCGCTGAGTGTGTGTGTGTGACGTTGTGGACGTTGCAGCTTGTGTGTGTGTGTGTGTGTGTGTGTGTGTGTGTCAGTGTGTGTGTGTGTGCGTGTGTGTGAGTGTGTGTGTGTGTGTGTGTGTGTGTGTGTTGGAGGGTTTTATCTGATGGATGGAGTCTCTTCAGGTTTCCATTCAGCCCCCCCCCCCTTACTCCAGTTGACCATCCATCCAGATGTGATGTGTGTGTGTGTGTGTGTGTGTGTGTGTGTGTGTGTGTGTGTGTGGATTAGAAGCTTTTAACACACACACAAACACTTATTCCTCCTATATGGTGGACACATCCCCCACATATAGACATACGCAGCTTTAATAGATAAACACACACACACGTCTCTCTTTATGTCGGCTGGAACCTGACGGGATGCCTTCACTACTATATATTACTATTATAATATTATTATTATTATTACTATATTATTATTACTGCACACACACCACATAAAAGATAAGTCGTCTTAGAGCAGGGGTGTCAAACTCAAATACACAATGGGTCAAAATGTAAAACTTGAATAAAATCGCGGGCCAACATTGAACAAATAAACCTTTTAATATATACCAAACATGTTTTGCTTTAACATTAAATATGGAACCAGCAACGCTTATAAACATACAATATATAACTAAATAGTGCAGACATGCAAAATCAAATTAGAAATAAAAAACACATCAATGTCATTAATTTACAATAATAATATAATAATTTGGTATTGCCTTGCGGGCCAAATAAAATTACACAGCGGGCCAAATTTGGCCCGCGGGCCAGAGTTTGACACCCCTGTCTTACACTTTACGTCTTTACGTTAAATAACAGTAAACAACTGGGAATTATTTTACAGATACGTTCTTCAAAAACTTGGATTTATATATATATATATATATATATATATATAACTACTTTATTGTGCTACTCTTTATTTTTGTCTAATGTAGACTAATTTCAAAAAAGCAAACAAAACTGTATTAGACATTTATTAAACACATTTTAAGATTCTAAAAGTAAAACGACTAATCATATTTTAAATATTATTATTATTAATAATAATAATAACAACAATAAATATTATTTGTTGAACTATGAAGCCTTAAAAATAAATGTATATGATGATCATTTTAAAATGATGAATCTGAAATAAAAAATTAAATTAAATTAACACTTTCAGATGTTGAATTATAAAGCCTTTCAAAAGTTAATGTTTAGTCCATTAAATTAAAAATTAATCTGCAACTATTTTGATAACGTCTTGATCATTCAAATCATTTTTATTCTAAAGTCTAAAATAGATGAAAATCGCTGGTTCTGACTTTATAAAATGTAAATTATTTTCATACTTCTCAATTAAAATCAGCCAACAAACAAAACTTAAATTAAAAGAATAAATGTATGTCATGATAATGAAAATGAATGAATATTAAACTATGTATGAAACACATTTTAAGATTCTAAGAGAAAAAAAAAAAACATTTTGAATAATAATATTCGTTAAAGCCTTGTTATATGAAGCCTTTAAAATGATAATAATAAATGTATTGAATTAATTAATCTTAATTATGAAATTTAATTATAACATTTAAGATTCTAAGAGTGAAAAACAAAACAATAATATTTTTTAATAATAATAATAATAATAATAATATTTGTTAAAGCCTTGTTATATGAAGCCTTTAAAATGATAATAATAAATGTATTAAATTAATTAATCTTAAATATAAATTTTAATTATAACATTTTAAGATTCTAAGAGTAAAAAACAAAACAATAATATTTCATTAATAATAATAATAATAATAATAATAATAAAAATATTTATTAAAGCCTTGTTGTATGAAGCCTTGAAAATGATAATAATAAATGTATTAAATTAATGAGTCTTAAATATACATTTTAATTATAGCATTTTAAGATTCTAAGAGTGAAAAACAAAACAATAATATTTTAAATCATAATAATATTTGTTAAAATATTGTTAAAACTTAAGTCATTTTCATATTCTGAGAGTGATTCTTTAAATGATAATGTAATTAGTGAATTATTATAGAATTAAAAAATATATTATTAAATTATGAAGCCTTTAAAAAATAAATGTAAATAAGTAATTTACAGAAATAGAAGAAAATGGTTCTGACTTTATAAAATGGAATTGTTTTCATACTTCTAATGTACTTTGCAGGAAGCTCCCTGTGGTCCGTGAACACACCGCGCTGTGTGGTCCGTGAACGCACCACGCTGCATGTTTATGTCGCTAAACGTCAGAAGAATCGTGCAGAAACAGAATATTAATGTTGCATGCCTTTTAATGTCAACACCAGTCTATAATAATGGTAATACCGGAACCAGAGACCAGAACCAGAACCAGAGACCAGCGGAGCCGTTTAAAATAAAAAAATAAAAAATAAAAAAAACATTTTTTTATTCATTTAAATAATCTTTCATAGACTGATTAAAGCTCGGCGGCTCTGACGTCAGCAGGAGATTGTCCGTTAGGTGAGTCTCGATGAGAAGCTCACTGTCATCATCATCATCATCATCACCAGCAGCAGCAGCAGCGCCGCCCTGAGAGAGAGAGAGAACAGAGAGAGAGAGAGAGAACAGAGAGAGAGACTAGAGGAGAGAGAGAGCCATAGAGCTAGAGCTGCTCCAGGCCCCCCTCCCCACCTAACCAGCACCCAGCCCCGCAGGCTCGGCTCAGGAGGACCCCACCCCCCAGCCCCTCTGAGAGGACACGGAGCGCGAGGAGACGACCAGAGTCTCGGAGAAAAGACGGTTTGGGATCCGGCTCCGTTCTGGCCTCAATCCGGGCCTAATGCTGTAGCAGCCAGCGGGACCGAGCAGAGAGACACGCAGTGATTGAGAGCCGGAGAGGGACTCGGCGCACCGGAGACTCGAGGATCTTTCTAGTGGAGACATCATGGGGTGCACGCTGAGCGCCGAGGAGCGCGCCGCGCTGGACCGGAGCAAGGCCATCGAGAAGAACCTGAAGGAGGACGGCATGGTGGCGGCCAAGGACGTCAAGCTGCTGCTGCTCGGTAAGAGGGGCGGCTCAGTCCGGCTCCCCGGGCCGCTGCGGGTTGTGGTTTGGTGGTGTGGGGAGTGATGGGCGGAGGTGCTCTCCGTGGTCCTGAACCACTCCTCAGCCTCGTCTCACTCTGTGCTCCGTTCTTTGCAGGCGGAGGAGAGTCCGGGAAGAGCACCATCGTCAAACAGATGAAGTAAGTCCTCCACACTCTAGCAGACTCTAGCAGACTCTAGCGGACTCTAAGGCCCCAGATTGCGCCTCCCTCCCTCCCAGATCTGAGCTCAGGCAGGTTGAGCCGCCATGTTTCAGAGGCCGGAGCCCCGGAGGAGAGCCGGGACTCCAGCTCCTCCTGCAGCCCGACATGAGGCCTTCAGGGTCTGCAGGGTTCGGGTTCAGGGCGCTGTTCACCGCCTGGTGCTGAAATCTAGTTAACGGCTTTTAGTGACTAGAGGGACGAGGAGCAGGAGGAGCAGGAGGAGCAGGAGGAGCAGGAGGCCCGGGGGGCTGCTTGTTGTTCCTCCGTGTGTGCGCGCATGCATGTGCGTGTGTGTGAGTGTGTGTGTGTGTGTGAATACATCGAGGTCACCACAGCTCCATTAGTGAATACCTCTCTCTCTCTCTCTCTCTCTCTCTCTCTCTCTCTCTTTTAATCTTAATGGCTTTAAGTGCCTGATATCGCCGGGAGTACTTTGCCTATAAAGCGGATTTACGCAGAAATATGGTTCTAAACCCGCATCCCGGTCTGAGCTAAACCACTCTTTGATGTTTTAAATCACTCTTGTTGTTTCCTCTAAAGCTCTTAGTTAGTTTCTGGAGGTTTCGGCTCATTGTGTGTGTGTGTTCAGGCCTGTAGAGCATCTCTGCTGTGTTCTGGATCTCCGCATCCTGCAGGCTGCGCCTCCTCCTCCTCCTCCTCCTCCTCCTCCTCCCTCCGTGCCCTGCTTCCTCCTCTTCCCTTCACCTCATTACCCTCCCTGTGGTCTCTGGTGGTCCATAACTCTGAGCCCAGGACTCTGGGCCCGCTAGTGTTTACAGATGCTGTGTGTGTGTGTGTGTGTGTGTGTGTGTGTGTGTGTGTGTGTGTGTGTGTGTGTGTGTGTGGCCTCAGCAGATGGAGCTTTTACTGCTCAGGTTGGATCATAAACTTCTCCATGTTGTCTCCATGTTGTCTCTATGTGTCTGATGTTCTTCTTCTTCTGCTGCTGCAGGTTGATATTAATGTTTCATGCGGTGTGATGCGGGCTCTGGCTGCTGCCACGTCATTTCCTGCAACAATATTCCACTTTTAAAAGCTTGAAATGGTCCTAAAATAAAATAATAATAATACGTATCTTACAGAAAAAGCTTCAGCTAGACAGTCTGATATCAATCGATGAATCTAAAGCATCAAACCATCATCAGTTTAAAGCATCAAGTCTGTGGTGATGGAGCTTGTT